>NW_028288822.1:460775-614367 GCF_059628265.1 Tinamus guttatus | reverse complement strand
GGCCTGACTCTGCTCCCGTTAAACTACCTGATCAAACTTACAGTTGAAGCCGAGCTAGGCCAATACTGCGCGTATCCATCCCAAGAGTTGCAGTGGTGATTACACTGGAATGTGGGCAGTGAAAAATGTTTGCTGCTAAGAGTATAAAACCTATTTCTCAGGACACTACCAAGTGTTGTTCTCCTCCCGTTCAGCATATAAATACACTTATTTTAATACAAAAGTCTCACCTACTACTTTGAATTCTGCGTGGTAAAACATGATATATATTGTTCTGCCTGCATTTGCTAATAAAAGTGAATGCACATCATAGATAAAAAAATAAAATATTAAATACTTTTAAATTCATGCAATTTTCCACCTGGGGACAAAAAGACAGAAAAATGCTAGTCATGCAGCTTAATGCACTAATAGATAGGCACTCCAGTATCACAGTGACAGGAGAGGTATAAAAACCTGATTAGAATATTTATAGCTAGTAGCTTGTAAGCAATTCAGACAAAGGAATATGTCTTTAGATTTTTGTAATATATTGCATATATTAACAGATATGTATAAATAGTTATTATTTGGAAGATATTGTTTAAATATGATTAAACCCATTAATTTACAATATATAGCACAGCCATGGATTAATTGTTGTCTTTTTTCTTTCTATCTTTCCTCTTTTTTCCCATTGGTTCCATAATAAGCTGGCTTCATGGCTATCTGCTATTAAAGATATGTGAGGAATAATTTAGTATTTTAGTTTTTCTTGCAAAACCACAGCTGCCCCTGTGGTTTCTATCCTCATATTTATCTTCTGAATTTAACCTAATGTTAGTAGAATGTTTATTTCTTATGCTGTTGCATAGAATCACGTGCTAGCAATGACAGTGTACTTGGAAAAGAAGCAGCAATATTTCAGTAAATCTGCTTATAAGTCAAGGCAGCCATTTCATTGCACGTAAATGCACTAGGTAGCATTCAGATCGTTTCAGTTAAAGTCTGTTAGAGAGAGTTCTCCAGATTTGAAGCCTGGGGGATTTGAAGGTCACAATCAAAGTCTGTCTTTTTAAAGACTGATAGCACTCTTTTATTTGTATTACTCTTAGTATAAATTTTTAATATAAATGCAAAAAACAAAACAAACAAAAAACACCACAACAATGTCATGAGAACCAAGGAATTCATTACTTGCAGGACATGCAATTAAATGTAGATTTTCTTTACATAGGTTATTATTTTTTAAAGATATTTAGAGTGGCACCTCACATCTTTTCATGTTACAAATTGAAAGGAGATTACCCTGTCTTTTGAGAAGTAGTCAGCTAGGGACAATCCAGTACAGAATCCAGAACCAGCAGAACCTCATACTTCTGCTGAATTGTAGGTAAGTTTATTATAATAAACTCTTATTTTTCTGGTCTGAACACTAACAGAAAGCAGTCAGCTATGCATTAAGCAGCTTACTATATATTGTTGTATGCTGAGAGAAAAAGATCCTGAGTATGTGAGGTCCATCAGCGTTCTGATGATAGTACAGTATCATTAAAAAAAAAAAGAACAAAAAACACGCATTTCTTCATTTATGTGTTAATTTTCATTCTGTGTCCTCTGAAATCCAATAAGTTTGATTTTATGTAAGGAAGAATAGCTTCTGATGGCTCTTCTGTCAGTCTGTTGAGCTCTGTACAGCAGTGAACAGCTCATCATGACCACTGGGCCTACTATTAATAGTCAGGATATTTAGTTTCTACTTGTAGCCTTGAACAATGTGCAACTTGGTGACTTAACAGGTAAAGGGACAAAAAAGTTTGGTGGCCGGTAAACTTTACTCAGAAAAGTTTATCTGGGGATTTGAGGGAAGACATTTAAGGGATTACCAACAAGCAAGAGTTCTTGAGCAAAAGAAGAGATCACAGCATATATTAATAAGGTTGCATTCTGCCTTTCTGGAAGAAGACTTTAACAAGATTAAAAATCTAATAAACAGTAAAAGTAGGTACGGAGTCAGTACAGACAAGACGTCATACTCTTAGGCCTTGTCCACACACAAAAGCTGTACCTTTTTAACAGAACTCACATTTAAATAAATTGATTTAGCTACAGTCCTGAAGGCCTCATATAGCTACTCTTAAATTGTTTTACAAAAGGCTTATATTGATTTACCTTAAGTAGATTTCTTACTGACTTAAGCTAAATCAAAAGAAGCCTGTTGTAGACCAGCACGAGTGTTCACAAGGGTTTGTATTGTTTAATTAAATTGACCTGCAAAATAATTTTAGTTAGAACAATGCTTTTTTTTTTTCTTTTTTTTCTGATTAGACTTGTCCTAGGTAACTGCCAAATTTTGTATGCACTTACTTGCTTTTGGCCTTCAATATCAAAGATTTATTTTCGTCATCATGTATTTATAAACATTTTTTCCCTACCCTCTACACCTACACACCTTCTAATATGTAACCTCTTTGCTACTAACCTATAGTTGTTTTTGTATATGCAATTCGTGCAATCATTCAGTGTTCAGTGAAAAACCAAATAACCTAGATGGCTCTAAATATTGAGTGTAGCATACCATGATCCTAAAATCATAACAAGCCTAAATCTGCATTACATAATAGTTTGACTATTATGTAATAGTGCAAACCAGCAGAAGCAGACACATGGGCACAACAAAAAGAACAGGCTGCTTAATTTAAGGTCACAGCCTTTCTTCCTTAATCCACAGTCACATTTTTTCTCCTTTGCTCCTCCTTTATTGTTCAAGGTTGTGTCCTCTAAACTTACCATATGTTTCATGACATCCATGGTAATGGATGGTGCTTTTGAACAGCTCCTGGGTTAGATTTCCTCTTTGGTAGATAGTTATTTGGAATTCTCCCTGACGACTTAATTTAGTGCAGTGAGTGTCTTCATGGAGGAAAGGTCAGAAGGTTGCACATGAGGCTGTGCTGCACACCTTGTATCTTCTTCAAGCCTGTTCTATCTAGCAGTCTGCCCAGAACTTAACCCCAGAAATGTGGGGAAGTTGTCACTGAAGAGAACATGCTGGTAGACAAACAGGCAATGTCTTCCCTGTTTACTTTCTGGTTTCTAGTGTCCTTTGAAGTCATCATTTTTAGTTCCTAGGCTTCTTTTTGAAAGTGTTTCAAATGGTTTTTGAGAATCAGAACTGAGAATGGTGAACTATAAACATACTCAGCTTTTATGCAAGCTTTGTGAATTGTACAGTTTTTGTAGGTTTTCAGAATGTGCAGGCTCTTCAGTTTGGATCAATGGATAATGTCTAATTTATTCATATCAGGTTGAATACAAGTGCTGTTTCTGAGGCTAGTAGTGGATGTGTACTGGTTATTTCTTATGTACTTTCTCATTGGTGAAGGAATACTTTGTTTTTAATTGGAAGCACATAGTTTGCTGCGATGTAAGCAGACATATGTGTACAAGTTCCACTTTTTATAATGGACAGTCTTCTAAGAAGTGTTTCACATTTCACAGGCACTTTCTGGAGTGAACAGAACTTGCTGTTTTTAAACACAAAGAATTCAAGTTATAGCTTTTATATCAAATGGGTACCTGGGCAATTAAACATAAGAAAAGCTGTTTCTTTTACATAATGAAACAAAAGACCTAAACAAAGGAATAAGGTGTCAATGAAATTTTAAAATGCCTGGTAATTTTTATGGGATATATTTTTTGTGACTAAACAGTTGGTAGAAATTTGAAACCAGTTTTAATTTTAGATGTGTTGATCAGTTTTGTTCCAAAAGAAGAGATGCAAGGTTTGATAGTAACGGAAACACATCCTGCTACTAATATCTTCACTTATAGATAGAGAGTGGGTAGAAAATATTTTACCCCAGATTCCATCTTTTCCACTTCTTTTATGAGATATATTACAGATTTTTCTTCTCTCCTCCCAACCAGTGAATCATTGACTTACTATGCTCCTCAGTACTTCAATAACTAGACAATTGCTGCATTAGAAAAATGGGAAAAAAGGTATCAAATCATTTCTGCTTGGCCTCTCCGCTGAAACAAATGCTTGAATTCAGGTCTTCTAGGTGAGTGCCATAGCCACCAGTCCATGTTGCATTGGACCTATATTGTTAAAATTACACATGTATTTATATAAAGTAGAACAAGATCCAAAACAAGAGGTTGATAAAGGGGGTTACAGAGGCTAATATCCAGAAGGAAAATCCAGCACCTAGAAGATCTGTAATCAGTTCTCCTCTTCATACTTATTCATACCAGTGGAACAGCAGACAGCGAGAAAGGGCCATCCCAGAGTAATGAGTGGTTTTCTTCTGAGGCATGTGCCAGGCTGAACACAGAAAGGATGACAGGAACCCTCTTTTCCTACCAAGCACTGACTGCTATTGCTTCAGTGGTGTTTTTGTCTTGTCTTCCCTTCTCCTGTTATTCCAAAATTATAAGTATTTATTTTAAATATTATTTGGATAATAGGCAGTCTATTCTTCCTGTTTACAGTTTTCATAATCACCTGGGAAGGATTTGGACTGTATCTGAAGAGAAGTGCTTTGTTCTCCCTGTTCTTTCTGTTTTTCTCTCTGTTTTGACCGGCAAGTACACTGTAGACCTGAACAGTCCTTCTGGAGAAAATATTTGTTGAATTTAGAATGTTTCTATAAACAGTTTTGGTTTCAGTGGATAGAGAGGGGAAATAAAATCTCATTTTGTAAGGTTACAATTGTTTGATTTATAATTAACTGGGTCACAAAATCACCAGCAGGTAATCTGAAGGGTTTTTATTAGCATTTGATGGAACTTGGTAGAAGATCCTCGTATATTTCTGAATTCTGAAAATTCAAAGGGTGCATATCTTGGAGGCTGATGGAGATTATATTATTTCCAACCATTACTAATTCTCAAAAGGACAGAAATCAAAACCATGAGCAAGTCTGCTGAGGTGAGTCACATTTTTAAAATCTCTGCACTATAATACCTGCTCTTGTAATGAAGGAAGGGCATTAAACCTGAGATTATAAGATTTAGGCCCAGGGGAAATATGACAGTGGTGGGCTTTTTTCATTATACAATTCCTATCACAGATACAAGCAGCTATATTAAAAAATATGCATGTGACATATAGTTCATAGAAAAATTAAAGAATTGAGTACAAATCATTATTCTGGGTTGTTAAAGTAGTACATGAAATAGTTGGCAAGAGCAGCAGCAATGATCAATTCATTTTGCAGCTGGAGCGAACAGAATAGCAGACAGACAGCAGGGCCACTGGAAGGATAAAACTTTGAAATATCTGAGGGCCAAAATGAATTCTTCACCCTAATGATTATGAACTGTAGAGGTGGTAACATTCCAGGAACAAAGAATGATTTTGCTCACATTTTTGCCCTTCATTGCTGACACGTGAAACATTAAAAGCATTTATCACAGTGTGAAAGCAGGTGATAATACGGCAATTAGAATGATCAAAAGATGTCAAAGAAGCAGGCTCATAAGAATCATGTATCAAGATTCAAAAACTGGAAGGAATACCTAACAAAAAGTCTTTTGCCAAGAAGCCTAGTAGATGTAGCCAGCAGTAGGGGAAAGGTGGTTGTGTACAGTAGGAATAAAAAAGGGAATGCATTAAGTTATCTTGGGAAGATACAGCAAATAGTGGCAAAATTACAGAATATTCAGACACAAAACATGCCATTTAGTGTGAAGTCTTTTGGCATTGATGCAGGAAGAAAATACAGAAACTGATAAATGTGCTTTGTTTGAACAGTGCTAAATTGATAGATAACAGTGGGATAGTTACAAAGCAGAATTTACTGGCATTTTAGAAAAAAAAAAAGTATGATTAGATGGATTTACAGAATCAGAAAATATTGAATCAGCCAAACCTGTTGAAACTGCACAGCAAGTGGTGTTGCCTGAGCAAGCACGTATTACTGAAGAGCAGCACAGAATAGAAAATGCTAATAATCTGCATGTGCTCTTTATGATTACATTCCTGGGATTACCAGTAACTGTGTTTATTGTTTGGTGAGAGGGCTGAGAGCAGATTAGCAGATTGGACGAATAAGAGGAATAAGTCCAATAACAGAGGAATAATGAATAATAAAAACATTACCTTATTTGGAGAATTAAAAAAATGGATCATTTGCTATCTGATTTGTCTCTATGTTAGTGACACATGCACTTGCCTTCATTTCCTGTATGTCTTGCAACATCTCATAAGCCTCTTAGGCTCATGGTAGATGGGAGAAGCAGCCAAGGATGTATCTGCTGGAATCTAGAACAATTAGGAATAACAGTATAAACAAGCTCAGCTAAACAAATATAAATTGAATTGCTTCGCTTATTCCACCTCTCTTTTTTATATACTATCCCCTCAAGATGATTCGTATGCTGCTGGTATGGTCTTACTACTTCATTAAAGTGTTTCCAGTTTGTCAAAACCCATATAGAATGGCATCACATATGAGAAGTATTATCTCCTTGTTGGAGAGAAGTGAAGGTAACATTACTGTGATTCATTTTTAGTGCTGGGTAATGCTTGGAGATGCATCACGAATGCATTTACTATTGTAGCTGAAGAAACCACGCTGTGCAAAGACCTTCTTGAAGAATGGTGTAACATGTAGAGTATAGTACGCACATTACAGCTTTCCTGCTACAGTTAGGGCTCACCTGACACTTCCATTATCCTCTCCTGATTACTAGCATTCATAGTGCAGAAGCATCTAGAAGTCCCAACTATGAGATCGGGGTGACATTGCTCCACAGAGCTTTTGCTCTCAGCCAGTGGGATGCAAGTGGGAGGGGAAACACAAAGATGAAGAGCCTTGGCCAAGCCTGAGAACCGTGTCCGTAGGTGGTGAGGAGGGAGGGGAACAGGGCCTAGAAGCTGAACAGCCATGTAAGCCAAAAGCTGAAATGGAGGCATTTGCCTTAGCTCTCTGTAACCTGCTTAGCTCAGGCTCTGGTAAGAGAGGTGTGTAGTTTGCAGCAGAGCACAAAGCTGCCAGCAAGCAGGATGAATTTGCACCTTCCTCTTTTGTAACAGAACATACACCAATACACCATATTCTCCCTGGCAGCATCCTGTTGAGAACCTAGATTTCCTGAATCTCATTCCAGCTATCTCACTGCACACCCCGCCTGGATAGACTATGTGTCAGTCACTGTGGCCCATTTATTCCAGCGGGATATGTGCCTAAAAGCAGGTGGCTTTGTTTTAAAATATTTTGCTTAAATCAAATGGTTATTTGCAAATAAACAAATACTATGGACATGATCTATTTATAGTAATCATTGTTTACAATGAAACTGGATTTCTGTGGAGAATAGTACTGAACTACGTATTGCTCAGTGAAAGAATAGGGCTCTGCAAATATGATAATGATATTTTTTCTGTTTGCAGAACATGTTTAGTTTTTATATTAATCAAAGATATATTTATAGGCATCTATTTTAATCTACATGCCTAGAGAAGGCCTTTATCCTTATATGAATTATTAATGCATAAAAATGGACTATAGTCTTTTCAGAGATGCAAGGGATAATCAGTCTTAGAGCTTGCAATGAATGTAACTATCGATTTACTAATATGAAGTAATGTGTGTGATCTAAATACGGCACATACAACGTGTGCAAATTGATTCCAGTTAATCATGTTTGACTGTTCTCTTAAATCTTAGTAAGTCAAAGCCCTGGCTCTCCCTACTCTGATTTCTTGGTGGCTTTCAAAGGATCGATTTTCCTTTAAATATTTGGGCCCTGATCCAGTACAGCACTTAATGGCCAGCTTAGATTTAATCATGTGAGTATCCATAATGACCTCCATGAAAAAAAACTTGCATGCTCAAAATCAAATGTGTCTTGACATATTTTTCTGGATGAAGGTCTAAGTTTGCATCTTTTTTGATTTTTATTTGACAGTAATTATTGGACAATGATATTGGCAGCTTCATGTTAGGCAATACTGGATTAGTCTTTTTTTTAATGAGTAAAATGAAATAAAATATATTCATCTACTTTCAATGAATGATTTTGCAAAATTTATTATTCTGATCAGTTTATCAAATTTTTGTTAAATATTTTGAGAAAAAATCTTGTTAATTTTAAATTTATCAATTTGAAAAGATGAGGAAGTTATATGTTTTAAAGGCATGGTAGCAGTTAATACATCCTTTGATTTTTATAATAAAATATATTAAGCAATTTTAAAATGGTCACGTCTGAAACATACATAGAGAGTATGACATAAAAGGACAAGCTCGTAGATGGAATAAATTCATACATTATTGAAACAAATGTGCAAAATGATTATTAGCTGCAATATCCTTCCATATAACATTTGGAAAAACATTCCAAATTGGCTTTCTAAGTTATAGTTCACCTATCTAAAATCTCCGCTACAACTGAGCTTGAGTAAAAGAGTGTATCAAGCTACTCTTTTGTGTTCCATTGACTTTGAATCAGTCAATTATCTTGGGGCTAAAATACATTAAATACCAAGTTACCATATACCATTTTTATGTACCCTGATTGGGTGTCTTACTCCTGCAGAGAGCTTTCAAAATACCCACAAACATATCCAATATATGGACTTAAGCACCTGCATGGCAATATGATTACTCACATAACTTTCTTTTCACTTTTCAATCCATATTTGTGTGTGAATGTTTACAGAAAGTGCCAGAAATGTCTGAAATGCATATAGTACGCTCACAGCTGAATGAACATTTGCAAATGCTTTTGCTATTGCCTAGTGGTGTTAGTGGTGTTTGATTTCTCATCCTATGTTAATAACTATGTACGCTTTCGGTTTTAATATTATCAGAAGGGACATCAAAGGAATAGAGTATTTTCACAGATTTTTGCAACTCTATGAAACTCATGAGGCTTTGGTAATTTTAGGGATTCATGCAAAGGTAAAATGGAAATTGTGAATATGGTGTTATTTCTGATATTTATGAAGAGGTCAGCTCCTCTTGAAGTTGATTAGTGGGATTTTGTTTCTGCTACTTGCAATTCCATTGCTTTGATGATTCAGAGCATTTAAACACATGCAGGTGAGTAGGGAAAGGCAAGAGGCAGTGCACTGACATCTGTCCCTCAGGAGATGAGCTCCTGGAAGCAGTTCCAGAGGCCAATACGTTAGCAGAAGTAGTTCTCATTTCCAAATGGAGAGACAATAATAGAAACACAAACAAATTCTGAAAATGTGTCTTTTCAAAATGTATGGAAAAGAACAGAGATTAGTGTGTATTATTAACAGTTGATTTTTGCTGAATAATAGCTTTCATATAAAATGTTCATTAATTATGTCAGAGCGTAATGGTTTTCTTCTCTCATATTGCTGTATGCATACAGTACTTTGAGAAAAGATTTTATCCCTTCCGAAAGAAGGCTTCAGACTAGAATCCAAAACAACTTATTGTGTATATAATATAGGGGGAAAAGGCATCAAATTCCATTTGTCATCTATTTCCCACTAAAAGGCTGTGTGCTCTGCTATATCCTCAACACAAAATAATGCTGGTTCCCTCTGATTCCCTAGGAAGGCTGACACAAGTTAAGCCAGCAAAGGCCCTGTTGTTGATGCACATACATACAACACATTTATGTGCTACCGTCTTTTGTGGCACACTGTGTTACAAAGGGATCAGATTGCATCTTATGCAGATGGTGGCCATATGGAAATTACTTTTTTTTTTTTTTAATAGTTGTTTTAAGCTATGCCAGCAAAATAGGAAAGTTTATTGGCTTACTGCTGCTGGCAAATCTACTTGGTATGGAGAGTGGCCTCAAGCAGACCTCAGAGCTATAATTCCCACCCCGTATATTATGTTAAATACAAATCCATATAGAATATTAATAATTAACAGAGATAACACCACATTTATCAAAAGACTCAGAAATCCAGATTCTTTATGAACTTTATGAACCTGCAGATTTAGGAGAGATATTTTTTTCCCCCAAGTACTTATTAAATCCAGTCTCTGCCTAAGACACTTTTGTTTCCAGAATGTTAGACATAAATAAATACATTTGTGCATGAGGAGAAAGAAGTGAAAGAACCAGGAAGTTAAATGAGGGATTTGGTAAAGTACCAGTGAACTTTCTTTTGTGATAGCAACTTCTCATATAGGATTGCAGTGAGTTTTGGTTAAAATGCATGGGTAGTAAGGGATAGATCTTTAATATGTCCATGCATCTCAAAATCTTTAATTATGGCTAATTTTGAAAAAATATGCTGCATTGCAGAGCTTCATAAAATGAATGAGCAGACTTAATTAATGCCTTTGTCATTAACTATGCTTAATCTAATGTTTTTAAAAATCTACAGCTAATCCTGAAGAGGGTATGGTGGGGATTAAAATTATATTTGATAATGCTTCAGAGCTTTTTCTGTACAAATCCTTAGAAACTGTGCTTGTTTAATAGTATGATGGACACCTGAGTTACTTAGAACAGAGCTTGATCGTGTTTCTTGCCAGAGGACGGATGCTCCATTGCTCTTCCAACACAGAGTATGTTTCCTTGTTATGAACAGCTCCTAACCTGGGCACATAAACCTCTAAGATGAATTACAGTCTGTGAATGGCAAGCAGACAGTAAAAGCGTTGACCAAGGGTGCCAGAGCAGGGGGTGCCTTTCAAAGACACATAGGTTGTGGAGTGGAGACTTACCTGAGCGGAGGTTGGTTGTGGCACCCTTGCTGCCTGTTGGAGTTCCTGCCAACTGACCAAACAGCTTCGTTTCCACCTATGTTCTTTAGACACACGTGTTTCTCCATGTGTTTGCCAATGTATCTTGTTCCCATTTCAGTCAATGACCTTGAATTACTGAGGACCCTCTGGTGCCCCTTGGCATTAGAGGCCTTTAGGTTCCTTCCGCTCAGTGCCGCAGCTGCGCAGAAGAGCAATGTTGCTGAAATAACGTAACAGTTTCTGAATTGTGTTTAGCTCAGTAAAAGTCTGAAGAACATTTTACTGCAAAGGCTGAAAGAAAGATATCTGTCAATATGTGGCTTTTCACCTCACCTTGAGTTCTGAGTTTTCCGTTGTCAAATATAAAATGGGAGGTGCATTTTTCAAGACTTTTTTGTCTTGTAAATGACAGAGCATATCTTATCACTTTCTTATTTTTGATGGTTATTTCCTTTTTAGTTTTCTGTTGTGGATTATCACCAGAACATAAGCCTCAGATTGCTTGTGAAGCACATGCTTAGGGTAATCCAAAAGTGTGACTTGGTACCTTTTATCTTTACTCATAGATAAGGCACATCAGAAAGTATCTGTGGTCTTTCCAGCTGAATGATCAAAGAAAAGGGTTGATCTTTCTAGGAGAAATTCTGGCAAACTTTCTTAAAATCTTCACTTTGTTCCTTCAGAAATAACTGAACAGTTTTAAGGTTGAAGAATGAGGCAAAAAGAACTTGTTCTACTCTGTCACTCTAGGCCATAATTCACCTTTTAAATAATTTTTGTGTCTTGTAACCCACACAAGTGTTGGTAATTCCTTGGGTAGAGGGGATCCTATTAATGCACTTTAAATAGGTGATGGCTCATCTGGATTAGATCATGAAACAGAAATAACCTTAATGTGTGTATTTCTCATGCACATGGAAATAGGCTCCTATTGTATTTAAGCTTCTGTATTGTGATTTCTTAAATATTAAGCTTTGTTTTAGGAGAGAAAGGTATCTTCAGAGCCTCTGACTCCCTTCTTTTTCTTGTTTAAAAACTCTAGTGCTTTTTTTTGAGAGATCTTTCAGTTTCCAATATCTTAAAGTCTTCCTCAGCTAACTGAAACATCAGCCAGAAGCTTAATTCAAGTGGCAAGTTAAACAGTTACAGTTTCCTTTAACAGAAGAGATGTTTAAGAAAGCATTCTTCAACTATGCTTATGCAGCAGCTGTGGCATCCTGTGCATCCTGTGCACATGCAGCTCCATAGAGAAAGTTGGAGAAAGTGTCTCAGAAATAAAGTGGGTCAGCGTGACACCAAATTTGAAATAATTGAACTCTGAAAGAAATGAGTATTCTGTGTCTAACCAGGTACCACTGCTTACCCAAGAAAGAGGAAAATAAACTTTGTTAGAACATAGTTGTAAACTCTAAATCAAAAGTCTGTTTGTTGGCTATATACAATGGTCAGAATTTCTTAAATCCAACTGTGCTTTTCTACTTAGGTTAAGGATTTCATGGAGAATGCTCTGTGGATCATTGACGTTCAGCAGCAATGCTCCATAGTTGACTATGCAAGAATCACTATTGTAGAACAGGCACAATTACTTTGAACGTATAATCAGTATGTAATTCCCTTGTATGAAGATAATAAATTCCAATTTTACTTGGTTTAAATTTTAAGGCTTTACTTGGCTCAGCAGTAGTCTATTTCTCTCAGCTTCCTTCAGTTTTCTTTGACTGGGAGAACTCCAGAATCCATACATGTGGTCAAGTATTCACAAATATGCAGAGCGTGTTGCTTTGTACCACTTTTCCAGTACTTGGAACATGCAAAGTGCATTTTACTGCGTATGTTTGATCTCTTCAGTGTTGAGAACAATTAGTTGGCACCCTTGCAACTATCTGTGACTTCATCTCTATCCGAAAAAGGCATATTTCCATGAACTCTATCAGTTTAAGCTTAGCCATCTTTACTTAAAGACATTATTTCAGCAAAGTTAAAGCATTAGTTTAGCAAATGTATTTTTATATCTAGAATTGACCTGAATTCTTCTTTTTCTTCTTTCATAAAATGCATTGCATATTGGAATATTTTCAACTCTAGAATGAACTTATGCATTTTTCTATCAATCACAGAGATCAGAAGCTGAAATAAAACCACAGAGGCCTGTTTGCAAAGTGTTCAGGATACAGAATACAGGATACTTTTATACTGATACTCGAAATTGGAATCATACTGATTTTGTTTGTGTTCTTTCCTTGAAAAGGTCAAACAAGAACATGAAAGTGGAAAATATAAAGAACACCTCGTGGAAAATAAGTGACAGTATTCTTTACTGAATCTAATACCTTATCTTTCCTACCAGATGAAACTATCCACTCTATTTATTCAATATAACCAGGAAACAGTATAAGTAATTTCATAGAATCATAGAATCATAGAATGCTTAAGGTTGGAAGGGACCTCTAGAGGTCATCTAGTCCAACCCCCCTGCACACACAGGGTCACCTAGAGCACGTGGCACAGGACTGCGTCCAAGCGGGTTTTGAAGATCTCCAGAGAAGGAGACTCCGCAACCTCTCTGGGCAGCCTGTTCCAGTGCTCTGTCACTGTTAAGAAATTTTTCCTTAAGTTCCTGTGGAACTTTTGGTGCTTCAGTTTCCGGCCATTTCCTCTAGTTCTGTCAGTGGCCACCACTGAAAAGAGGCCAGCACCCTCCTCTGCACTCCCTCCCTTGAGGTACTTATATACAATGATTAGATCCCCTCTCAGCCTTCTCTTCTCCAGGCTGAACAGGCCCAGCTCCCTCAGCCTCTCCTCACAGGGCAGATGTTCCAGGCCCCTGATCATCCTTGTGGCCCTGCGCTGGACTCTCTCCAGAAGCTCCACATCCCTCTTGTACTGTGGAGCCCAGAACTGGACACAATACTCCAGAGGCGGCCTCACCAGGGCTGAGTAGAGGGGCAGGATCACCTCCCTCGACCTGCTGGAGATGCTCTTCTTAATGCACCCCAGGATCCCATTGGCCTTCTTGGCCACGAGGGCACACTGCTGCCTCATGGTTCAAATTTCCTCAATGGTTATCAACTTCTGAATAGAATATTCTTCTGCAATCCTGTTTTGATTCACAGGAGCATGTGTGAAGTAGGATAGTTTCCTTGGAGGTGGGCAGTAAAAGCTTTCCATTGGCCTGAATCTGCAAGTAACTTGAGACATGATATATAATAGTGTGATTCTTCTCTTCCCATTCTTTTGCTGGGTATGCTACTTCTTATAATACTTCTTCCATGGTTAAGGACAAGATGTGTTAAAAAACAGTGAGGATTTGTAAACGAAATTCTGAATTGGTTAGCAGTGATCTAATTACATATGCAGATCTTTCACATGTTTCTCTAGTGTTCATCTCAGAGTGCCAGTCATATAGTTTGTAAGCAGTCAGAAGAAGACGTGAAAACTTTGCAAGTTTCTGTCGGTGATTAAGCATTGACATCTGGGGATCTGTGTGTTTCTTTGGCTTTGTCTCGCTCAGAGAGTTGCCCTGCTGACATCTGCGTGTCGTGTTATCTCCAGGAGCTGGGCACCGGGTCATTGTTTCTCTCAGAAAGTTTTTCTGGAAGGTTGCGTTGTCTGCTTGAAAGCCTGCGGCTCATCCTGCTGGAGTGTATCAAACGTATCTCCTCTACATTAATGAAACTTGCTCGGTAAGTGGCTTCTTAAGCTCCCTGCAGACAGTGGAAGTCCTGGTTTTGCACTGCCGTACCCCGGGATTCTGCTCACTCTTGCTTGCTGCTGGGATGGTGCTCCGTGTTTCCGTGAAGTCGTATCGTTCACAGCATCTCAGCCTCTGGCCTTTATTCTTCGCTCTTTCGCTCCTAAAAGGAGAAAGTTGCTTTATAAACACACTACACTTCAGGATAGCTCCTTCAAAAATCAATAGCAGCAAAAGAGTATGTATTATTTCTGTTAAAAATTGTTCACTTGTCAAAAGAATCTTTGTGCATTTTGCATAGTTTTACTTCAGCCTTGCATTAATTCTCATGATCACTGTAATTTCTTTGAAAAATGGGAATTTTATTTTTCCTACTGTGGATACAACTGAACTTCATAGACAGGAAGATTCAGCTCAGGTACTATTGGATTTTTTTTTCATGTAAAGAAAAAGGAGATCAAGAGACTGAGTTTGGGGGTAAGGGCAAGAGAAAAGAGCAGTGGAAAAGAAACAATGCTACACAACTAAATACAGACATATAAGAAAACAAAATCAATATTTTTAGCTGTCCGTAGCAATCCAAAATGCTTTTGGATAAGGGAGTACTCAAATACTTGTATTGTCATAGGCCCTCAGCCTTTTAGCTCTTCTCAGCTGTCTCTCCTGGATGAAACTTTTGCTAACATAAAAAAGAAAACACAACTGACTGATGATCTATCTAAGGACCCAACAGAGCAGCTACAGAAAGTGCAGGGTAGCAGATAGTTTGTTTCTGGTCTCCTGTTGTCCTGCATTTGTCTTGTCTGACAATTTTGTGTAAGGACGAGATGAAAACATATAATTAAATTCACTTAAAATTATTATCACCTAAAGGGCTTTTGTAGACATGCTTAGAATGTCTACTGCTACTGATTGAAATGTTTCCAGTAGTTAGATGAACTTTAATGCAAGAGTTGTAAAGAATGTACAAACTTTTTTTTGTTATTGCTGCAAAATATATCAAAATTATCACCTGGGTCATTGGTGGAGGGTTTAAGAATCTGCAGCTGAGAAAAAAAAAGGTAGAATTTCTATAAAGATGGCAAAATATATATGTATATATTTTTTTCCTAAGCTCTATCAGTGCTCACATAAAATGGAAATGAAACTTCTGAATTTATCTGAAGTAAAAAGCCTTGCAGCAGGTAAATAATAAACTGGCTTCTAATTTTAAGACAAAAGATATAATTGAATTTCTAGAAAGAATTCTTCAAAAGTGCTTTGTTGATAATTGAAAAATGAAAAGAGCTATTTCATGTGCAGATGTCTGGAAACTTATGCTAACTTGAGCATTATTGTATGATATTTATGCCTTTTAAAAGAAACAACTCTTTTCTAGGGTCCAAATTAATAAACCCTTTGGTGCCATGACAATATTATCTGTCTCGAAAAAGACACAATATGGAGGCACATAAATTTAGTAGCAGTCTTGTATTGTCCTTGAAATGTGGAGTACTGCTAGGCCTGAAGGCAGGGGAGAGGAGATAGTGTCAGGCATGTCCAGACTTCTTTTTTTCCCAACTTATTAAAAAAGTGGATTTCAGCAGTGCTGTAGCTGAAGCAGGTCATGTCTATTAAAAATTAAAAAAAAAAAAAAAAAATGAGAGAATACAATTAAGCTATCTCATGGGGGTTTTTTAGATTTATTCTGATGGCAATGTAAGAAGGGCATGTTTCTTTGAGCTTGTGCTCACAAATTCAGCCATCTGAGGCACCTTTTGACATACTCTGAATTGGAGATTTTTTCCCCCAGGGTGCTCTCAGCTGATATGTCACTCTGTGATTTTTCTCGGCAGAAGCTCAAATTGGTCTGTGCTTTAGTGTTGCCAAGCAGCTGCAAATACAAGAAGAGGGTTTCTCCCATCTATGTGTCTTCAATGCTATTTACATATAGAATTGAGGAAAATTGCTAACAGTATTCGCAGAAAGCAGCCAGTTTTCTGCTAGCGAATCTGAAATCCTAGAGAAATGGTTGTTGAGGTTAGACTTTACAAATAGCATAGCTGGCTTTTTTATTCTTTTTTTCTTTTAATCTGTGTGTTCTTCCCTCCTTATTTCACCATTAGGCAAGCTCGCTTCCTTGCATTCTGAAATATTACTTCCTTTTTGATTTTTTTTTTTTTGCTAGAGATGCAGATTTCATGAGCAACTGAATACCTCCACTAGGATAGGAGGTATGTTAATTGATTTGCAATTTCAGCTGTCAAAAAGACCCTGAGAGGAGACCACAGTAAAACTTTATTTTCAATTAAGCCAGCCCTGGGCTGCTGAGCCAGAGGCTCCTTCGTGTGGGGGCTCTCGGGGATGCGGCGTATCGCACCGGTGATGCTTTTGGCCCCCAAGGAAAGGGAAGAAGTCAACCATAACATACCTCTGTCTGATGTGGCAGGCACAGAGCAGCATTAGCTGAGATGACTCCAGGTCTTGCTCTTCTTCAGCTGGGAATGAAGGAGTTGACAGTGGAGAGCTGGGAATAAGAGAAGAATCAGAGGCTTTAGCATAGGCTGTCCCACATTGCTCAGCGTGGTACTCTTTTTTTATTATATTGTGAAGAAAAGACAGAGAAAAGAAGCAATCAGCTCTCAGAACTACCAGAGTTAAAAACCATCTGACGTTTGTGTGTGTGAAGAATTAAGTAATGCCATTTTCTTTTATGTGTTTTGGTCAACAGCTTTCAACATTTTCTGCAAAAGCACGTAGGGTTTCTTAATTTAAGAGGCTGCTCCTGATGGGGAAAGGCAGCAAATAGACATTAGGTGGCAGTGCAGCTCTTTCCTTTCAGAATTGGACACAGTAGCATAAATCCAGCATCTACCAACTCCAGCCTTTTCCAGATGCAGGCCTCAGGGCCGTATTCAGTCCTGCAATTCACTTCTCATTGCTGGGGATGTCTCATTAAGAGATTAACTGTTTAAAATGCAGTGCTAATGTGAAAGTTTTAATTGGGAAATCCTGTGCATGTTAAATTAATCTTAAGTACTTTTATCTAGACTGCCTGCTTCCTTTCCACAGTGCTTTGTGTTTCCGACCACCTCACATTCTTTTACATCCTATTAAAAATGTGGAATAAACCAAGAATGTGTTTTACATTGCAGTTTGTTGAAGATGCTTAAAACAAACAAACAAAAAAGCTGGTTTCTTAAGGCTCCTAATTCCTGAAGTGCTGGGATTCCTGTGTGTGGAATGACCTGCACGGTACCAGTGCTGTGCAGCACATTGACAGGCAGCCCAGAGCCGTGAAGGGAACGCAGGGCCAAGGTTGCATCCTACCCACGGCTGATGGTTCCTGGGTAAGTGTGTTATGCATTTGGAAATTCTGAGAGCAACTGGGATTTGCAGTTTGAAAGCAAAGCAGATAGTAACTCAGCTAAACATTTAGGTCGAGACTTTGAAAACGGCCCTGGGGAGTTTAGAGACTGGAATCTCAGGCTGCTTGTAAAATCTTCAGCCCTTAGGCCTATTTTCTTTTCTTTAAAGTGCTTGTACAATTTTGAATTTGACCACTCCATGCACACAAAAGCAGCCTTGATATTTGGTGGAAGGGGTGGGAAAGGGAGAAATTAAAGTGGCAACTCTGTCAAGGTATAAATTGTTTTCCATTGTCCTCTTCTCAGGCATTTTTTCAGAGAGACAAGTTTGGGTGCAGCACTATGTGAAAACATTTTCAAGAGGTACCAGCCTGGCTGGACTCAGAACCAGGAATCTTTGCACGTACTGGGCTTACATTGCCCAGCACAGATGTCTGAAAATTTGTGAGCAGTGGATAAAACTGTGCGCCCTGGCCGGGCATTTAACATACATGTTTTAAGCTTTTTGATCAAATGGGATTATTGCTTTGGTGGAGTGCTGGCTTGTTCCAAGTACCTGGGTAAACATGTGGCCAAACAAGCTAAGAGATGAAGATCAGTCGCAGTACAAGGAGCCATTAAAGGCTGGAGCTGACCCATCGTTATGCAGTGCGTGTACGTGCTAGCTTAGAATTAATGTCACCTCTGTGGATGCTGAACTAACATCAGCAGGTTTCAAAAGTATGTTTTTCTTAGAGAGGATATAGTTAACTTGCAGTCTGGGGTAATGAATATTCTCTTTAAGTCACATAAAAATGGTGTAGCATAGAAATCACCGTGATCCTTATCACTACCAAGGCATACTATAGTAAGGCACTCGCTGGTATGTGTCTTGTCTGTGAAAGCCGAATTTTGCATTCATCCCTTGTGCAGAATGCTTTCAAGAGAAAGGATAGGAAGCCCACCCTTTGGCAGGGGGTTGAATCAAATCTGCCGGTGCCGAGGTTTTCACGGTGCTTTAGCAGTTAATACTTAAAATGCAGATGCTCGTGTCTGTTGTTTGCAAGGTATCAGGGATTCTGATGAAATGTTCCATCTGATCTAGTCACAGAAAACCCACGAAAATATGTTAAAGGGCAAGATTCATGTCTAGCATTTGTATTTGCAGAGAATATGAAAAAACATAAACATTATTCCAAAATAGAAATCCTTTACAAACAATCTTTCTGTGTTATCCATCTTTTCATATGTCATCTAATGCAAATATTGTGCTTTAATATTGAAGGTGGTCTAATTCTAATTGCCCAGAACACAAGATTTGTGTGTATATGCTTGAACTGTATAAATGAAATATTAGTGAGGCAGATTTGCCTGCAGTCAGGGAGAAGATGGTTAAAGGGAGTACAGGAAATCTGCATCAGATAAACTCTGGTGAAACTATGCGCATGTACATATAGTGTGGGTGTGTTTATGTGTATAGCGGGGAATCTAAGGCCTAAGTTTTTTAAAAGGAGATATGGTATGACAGGATACTTGAAGACATAAGTCAAGGAGAAACTAAACCCCAGCAAAAAGGAGTATTTCCAAAGCTCTGAGACTGCCGTAAGGCCCTGAGAGCCAGGTCAGCCAGCTTTTTGAAAATTAAGTGGCTTGAGACTGTAGCTGAGTGCTGCCCTTAGATAAGGGAGAGACTGGGAAGTTCGAAAGGGAGCTGATGAGTGACAAATTGCCTGGCGCAGGAAAGGAGAGCAGGGAGGATCTGGGAAAGGAGGGTTTGTTAGCAGCAACTGTTGATGCCCATAAAGATGGCAGCAGCTTTCTGGGTAGTCTGTAACACTGACAAAGCTTCACTTCAAGCGTTCTGGTTAGTGATGGACAATTTGTGGGAGTCCATGGTTTAGGGTAGGGTAACTACTTAGGTATTAGAAGCAATAGGTGTTCAGATGATAGGCAAGTGATGACTGTAGAAGAACCTGCATAAAATAGATGGAAAATAAATTCAGAGTTATGCTAGAATTAGTAATATGTGTCAATGTGCATCATATTTTAAGAAAGGAAAGTGGATTTTAATGAATATTTCTGGGCCAGGCTTTTATGCCAGTGTAAATTTCTGTCAACATGAAAGAAGGTACCCAAGCTTACTTGAACTAAGATAGTCACTTTTTCTGAGTATGTTTTAATATAATACTCTTGAGAAGTTAGAATTTGAAGCGCTTCCTTTTTTTCCCATTGCAAGTGTAGCATGCTCTGCAGCAGTCAGTCTGTTGTTGCCTGGCCTCAGCCCTGCACTGGGGAGGGCATTTGTAAAGCTGGCAGAGCAGTCCCCAAGATTGCTTGGCACAAATGCAGTGCTGAGCTGCCTGTGGATGTATCCACACCACACACTGCCATTGCCCACGCCGTGGGCCTACAGAACATGACTGTGATCCAACCCAGAGAGCACGTGGACATGTTTTTATACTTACCAGCTCTCGCTCATTATGTATTGCCTCTCGCTGGGATAAGTTCTCATCGGTTTAGCCCTGTGCTAACACGTCTGTGTGGCTTTCAGCCCTCTGGGAGGCCAGCTCAGGTGCCCCCCCTCTGCCCAGCACCCGAGCAGAAGCAGCTGGTATCTCTGTGCATCATCCCAGCTAAGCCTGTTTCAGCTAGGATGTTACTTGGTGATGGTTCTTGTTGTGTGCACGCCAGAAATGGCACTGTTACAGGTAATCTCATTTTGTGTAATGTGGGCGACGTAAGCAACTGAGCACCTTTAGAGTGCAGGCAGTTTAGGCACTGTTAATCTAGGCTGAACTGGGACAGTTAGTCTAAAAATGAAAGGCTCTGTGTGCTGTTATTATTACCAGTGCCTTGCCCCATGCAGTCCCCCTGCTTGTTGCATTGACAGAACATTAATAACTAGTCAAGCTGAAGTATTATTTTGTTTCAATTGTGAGTTTGTTGAACAGCTGCGCTGTATTGACATTTCTAGTCCACTTAATTAAACCCAAAGATGTGAAACAAAAGCAATTAATTACAGCGATCAATAAATATTAAATGTAAAGTATTGAACACAAATAAACTTATGATTCCACAGCGCATAGTAATAAAATAGGTTTTTGAAAAAGGATGAAACCATGCCGTACTCTGTATTTTAGAGGGCATAATTTATTGAGAATTTAATAGTACAAATGGGAGATAATTTCCTCTCTGGGACTACTATTAGAGCTTCCTCATCTGAAATGATTTTAAAACATACATGAGTTTTCCCCTGCTAAGCTGTCATGCAAATAAATACATTATACATAAAGCAGCCAAGAAGCGGTGTATGATAGAAGTCCATTTGATACCTATCCAACTGAATGCGCTATGCAAACAGTACATTCAAACTGCGTCATAGCCTGAAACAGTCCTTAAAGAATCAGAATGGCTACATTTGCATGAAAAAGTTTGAAGGTCTTTGTATTCAAATGCTAAATTTCCCACTTACCTATATGCTGCTTTGGGAATATTCGATGCAAAACTAGTTTAACTTTTCAAGTTAATGTACTGCCAGATTAGTAAGAGTTACTCTCTTAAATCTTCTTTCTGTAGTCACCAAGTTGGATTTGCAGTTGTCTATATGTTTCCTTTTAATAGTTGTTTTAATAATGGATTCTATTGGGTGTTAAATAAGGTGGTCCTTCTTTCACTGTTAGTATGTATTGCGTTGAATTAATTACACTTGAACAACTTTTAAAAACTATACCTCAAGAGTTTTCAAACTGTTAAATATTTTTCTATTATAACGACTCAGAATTGTTCACTGCAGAGAATAAAGTACCACTTTTGCATACATTACGCAAACATTTCATGCTCCGTGAATCGACAGTAAATTTTCTTGCTGATTACTCATGTAATCTAAGGATCTCCTGCTGTTTTATGGAGAGTCTTATTAATTTCACTCAAGTAGTAAAATTAGCACCTGTAGAGAACCCTTTATGATTTTTAAACTTCATCATATTTGTAATAACCTGCTTCATTTATCATGTAACAGCTGCTTTATTTTATCCTCAAATCTATTTACTGATTCTTAGGGATTTTAATGAGATAAAAAACAATATTTAAAGAAATGAAATTATCATATCAGCTGCGCTGTTTATCAGTAATACATTGAGGTTTGACCACTCATTTTGAAAGCTGGATTTTGTGTGTTGAGCTTTAGGCATTTAAACTGTCCTTTTGAAGTCATAAGGAGTGCTGAGACATTAGTCTGGACCCCCAGGTCCTCTCATGCTCCTAGAAATCAACAGAAGTACTCACTGGCTAATGTGTTTGTAGGCACTTAATCGCAAGGACATGGACAGAATTGACCTTAGAGCTGAGGCAGAGAGGAGCAGGAACCACATCCTGAGCTCCTCCTCGAGGCACAGAGCTTACTAGAAGGCTTTTCATAGGTGGACATTGTGTTACTGTTTACACACACACACAAAAAAACGCGTCAGGAAAACAATCTGATCTCTTTCCCATGCACTAAATTCTGTTATGGTGGCTCAGAGGTTTTTTAAGCTTTCTTCTGAAAACCTCAGATTTCCTGTTATGGAGGTGACTTGACTGTAACAAAGTCAGAGTATTGAGCATGTGCTGTCGAGGGAGAGGTGATGCTGGCTCTGCGAACATGTGCTTTTGTACGACGGACAACAGCGGTGCCTCACCAAAAGCTGCGTTCGTTAGCCAGGCACCTTCTCCCTAGTGTTTATCCAGGTAGGCCTGGCAGGAGCATAGGCCTTTCCCAACCAGAGGAATTGCTTGCAGGTGCTCCTCCAGGAAGAGCAAGTGAATGAAAGTTTTCTAATTCACGTGGACAAAGGGTTCAAACACTCCCATTTTACAAGGCATTTTTGCTGTTTTCTGAGACACGTGTTTGATAATGGTGGAGTTGTGTGTGGTTTCGTTTGCATTGCAGGAAATGAAAGAGGTGCCTCTGATTGCGCAGCTGGAAGGTTAACTAGCAATGGCAGCAGCTGCTGGGCTGGGTTGCAGGTAATCTGGGCTGCTCTGAGCTGGGAGGAGATGGGATCTGCACTGTGTTGGCTGCAGTGAGATGTCAGCGGATGGTTTGGGAGGCCGGGATGGAAGTGCAGCCCTGTACAGGTAGTGAGGCCCCCTCTCCTCAGTGTAGCCGTAACTGATGCAATTGTAACCTTCATGCCCATCTCATCTAACTGATTTTGGGCACCTTTGTTTGTGTTACTTCAAGACGGGTTACTAAGACACTCATGTTTGGGGATTTTTTTGTTTGCAACTATCTATTTGACATGTTCTTTACCAAGAACATGAATCTGAAAGCAGTTTGCAACACCCTTGATTGATATAAGAACTAAACTGCATGCGTTTACAATGCCTCTGTGCTGGAAGTAGTTCAAACAGAACCGTTTCCCTCAAATAAGAGAACACGTTTGTTTGTTTGTTTGTTTTTCTGAAATAATATTTTGAAATTTGAAACCGGCTTTTATTTTTCTCGTGCGTTCTTGAGCAGCAGAATCAGTCTGGCAGTTTGGGCCCAGAGAGTTTCGGTCTGAGCTTGTGAGCTCTCTCTGTTCTCAGATCCTGCTTTAAGCTCGGGCATGACCATCTCTGCATCACCACTGTAACTCCAGTGGCCTTTGAGGGGGAGTCACAGCCTGGTAGACACGATCTGAAAGATTTATCCTGATCCCTCGGTTCTGTGATGTTTTGGGATGTTCTTTCTCACTTGCGTGATAAGCAGTGTCCTGCACACCCTCGTAGGTGTGATGGGAATAGTTGTTTAGCAGAGTTGAGGCTCTTGCAGATAATGAATGCTCCTTTATATGATTTTTCGATTAATTGCTGCTTCAGTTACAAATCAGCCTGTACGGCCTAGGGATCCACAGGTTTTTATAACTTTCTGATTAAAAGCTAGGGAAATATGCAAAGCCAAAGTTGTTTATCTCTGAAAATCATTATAGGCTATATTAACAGTGAAAGACATTGATTAGTTTAATTAGTTTATTGTGGAAGAAAACACTGTTCAGAGAAACAAGTCTCTGAAGCTTATAAAAGATAAATTTGTTTCATGTGACTCTTTGATTTGCTTTAAATTTGAGTAAATCTGGATGTTGTGAAAAGCAATTTTGGGGCCTTTGGGACCAGGTATAAAATCACGGAGGAGTTCACGGGACTTGAATGCAGAGGTTATTGTGAGAAAGAAACTTAATGATTTCAGCATAAGGTAGGAATGTTGTGGCAGTCTAATTTTTAAAAAGACTTCATTAATAATGATATAATTTTCTTTTGTAACCATAGGTTTATTAAGACAATTTTTCCCCATATACAGCAAGTTTTATACAAAATTCATTAAAATAAATGTTCATCCACTTATATTGTGTTTGATTCCAACTGCGCATATTTAAATATTCAGCACCTTTGCAAGAAGAGATAAGAGGAATAGCCCTAACTGGCAATTTTTAGGTTCTTAAATGGAGCCTAGAGATATATGTGGTATGCAATTCCAGATGTGGAGTAATTTGCATAGTTATTATTTATTTAATTTATGCTCCATATATTTAAGAAATATTGTATTTTTATAGCACTGATTTATTATAAGTGAAGAATCCTGCTTTATCAAGATGATCCATCAAAATTCTAATTCAAAATTTGCTGGAGACTCTTTGGGAAAAAAATATTACTTAGGTATTAAAAACATGCTATAATATATACTTCTTATATGGAAAAAGTGGGATTCTTCTTTCTGAAGGACTAACAAGAAGTGTTTCTGTATTCAGTGTTTGAGGAAGACATTTTGAAAGCCATTTAATTCAAAATCCGTGAAATACCTGAGATGCTAAGAAGCTGAGCAGTTTTTATTTGCAGTAAATCTTTTATATATCAAGATGTGGCATAGTAAAAACTGTTTGTGCATATCGCCTTCACAGAAATGGTGACCTGTGTGACTTCCAATATAGGAAGGACACCGAGAGCTCTGTTGTATCATTTAGGCATCCTGTGAAACTACTGGCAGTGAAATGCAGGTGGTCTGGGAGATGATTTATGCTCCTAATCCTCTAATGAACTGTTTATTAAAAACATGACTGAAATCACTCTGGCATTTTCTGGCCTGCTGACGATCAGCCAGAAGGAGCATTGTAGGTCATCAGAGAAAAATAAATTGTAAGGCAATTAATGAAATCTACTGCTTAAATGATTTCATCAAATTACAAAATCTACCTTATCGTTAAGGGCAGAATGGAGGGTGGATTAAATCTCTCTTTAAAAAGTGAAACAAAAGCTCTCATGTTTCCTAGCAAACTTCTTTGATTGATAGTGAAGAAAAACTTCAGAATGACAGCCACTAAAAAAAAAAAAAAAAAGAAAAAATATTAAGTCCCAAAAGTCAAATGTGCAAATCTTAGCCTCTGCTCATACCTCAGTTTTAGTCTGATCCCATGATGCAGAAATGAAATGATCTTTTTCCTGAACTGAATTTATTCCCTGACCTTACTGATGTAAAGGTTTATGGATATTAAAAACGTTTGATTTTGAACACATTCAAATATTACAATAGATGCCAGCAATTGCATAATGTGATATGAATCATTTTTGCCTCAGAACTAACTTATTAATTACAGCAGTTAAGTGTAATTATTCTGCCTCTTAAGGTACCATATTATTGCTTTTCAACAATAGGACAAATTCTGTGAAAGGTAATTATCATAACAATAATTTAGTGCACACTTTTGATCTTGTTAGGAATACAATATAAACTTCATGAAATGATCTTTTCCATGTTAATCAGTCATTCACATAGCTGTCTTTCATGTTTCTTACTCCTCTGAGAAGTGGCTTGAAGCTAGGTAATTGGAGAGGCAGTGAATGACAGTAGAGAAGCTATTGCTCTCTTTCAGGATCTATTTTTTTTTTTTTCCCCATACTTCCTAGAAAACTGCATACTTACAGAACCTGAACGAAACTACTTAACAACAATATAAATGTTACAAGTTTTAATACTTCATTTAAAATCAGTCACCCCTCTCTTCAACCAAAACACTTCGACCTATAAACTCCTTATTGAATTGGTATAACAGCAGGCCTTACCAGAGAGAGAAACTTACTTTTTTCGTTGTTTTCTGTTTTGCATGTCAGGGTGTTCCTGGATTTATATAATATCTCATACCTGGGCATAATTTCATAAAATATTTGACAACCTGTATTTGAAGACATTCCAAATTTTAGGAAAGCATAAAGAGCAGCCACACTGCTTTCATTATTAGCATAGGATTTGATCTGATTATATTTCCTTCATAACAAGGATAAGTTAATTAGTAACATTGCTGTTTCCACCCTGGTGAACGCTTATCTTTCCCTCACTTCTGTATCCATATGTAACAAAAATAAAGCAAGCCTCATTGTGAAAACAGCATTCCATACCATGGGGATGGCTATCACTGAACCCTTACAAATAAATTTATTGAAGTGAGTTTTTAGTTATGGCCTCAGAGAAGTTTCTCTGCAGATATGAGATGGATGTGAGAGAAAGATGCGCGCTCTCTTCTAATCTATGCCACTAAAGTGGTAACACGTTTATTGTACTGGGGAACAGCTGTTCAATTGTCTAAAGGATCTGTAGTGTGATCCTTGATCTCCTGGACTGACCCCCCAAAATACTGATCTTTTTGTACTGAGATCTTTGCCGTAGGTACATACTAAGGACAAAACATACTTTAAATTTCCAATCTTAGTGCTTTGTGAGCTAAATTTGACTGATAGTGCTTGACTGCCAGAATGAATGCTTGAATTTATAAATAGTCCATTTTTTTCCCCCAAAGGTCTTTTGGGATTTTTGAAATAAAGAGTCTGTCTGATCTATAGTAATTCCTAAATATAAAAAAAAAGAAAAAAAAAAAAGAAAAAAAGAGGATGAAAAGCAGTGTGACACGTTAGAGGAAGAAGGTCTCTTCAAGGCCACCTTCTTGCTGCATCTCATTAGATGTTATGAATATTTGCAGATGCAAAGACTAACTGCTGGCCATGACTTTAGACTAAAGCTGTTTTATGGAAAGCCATTTAATACAGAATGGAGGTGCTCAGTTGTAATACCGAATGGTGATATTCAGTATACTTTTTTCCACTTGATATTGTACTTATGCTTTAACAGAACTATGTAAAAGAGCCATTTTCTGGCTGCAGTTAATTCACATATTTCCTATGTGATTCAAATGCGGACATCATATGGGTATATTACTTTGACTCTAGTAGCCTAGTAGAATGTTAATATAGAAATGAATTCATATATGTTTTGCTCAAAACTGTATTTATATGAAGTGTCCTTTGGTCATTGAAAAACTGCAGTTCTATTTCTAAATGGAGGTTTGATAGATCCTGTTCAACTTTCCAAACCGTTTTGTTGGATTTCTAATGGGATTTTCACCGAGATTTTTGCTAGCGTATGGAATGGGCAGATATTTTGTTTGTGGAATACACATAAGCAGTGCATTTTCATTTAGGGATTTATGCTCTGTTTCTTATACTGTAAGTGTCCAGAATTTTTTATTCTGGTACTTGAAAGAAAAATATAAATATAAAATGGAGATTGATCTTTCTATAGAAGTTTCTATAATACAAAAATGTTTTTCAGGTTTTGGGATTTTGTTTTCCCTAATTAACTGTGCTAAAAATAAGTAATGGAAACGATGCTGAGAGGTCTACTCAAAATATATAGTAGTTATAAAAGGGTTAATAATAGTTTTTATTTCAGTGATGCTTTTACTACAACATAGTTCAATCAGTCAATTAGGCATATCTAGAGAAAAAATGTGAACCATTATATCATTTTATGTTTTAAAGTTGTGAATTTTTAGGAAGCACCTTCTATAAGTGAAATCTAATTTTTAAGTATTTAAAATGTTGCAAATATAGTTCTGAAAACTTACTCCTATTGCAAGTATTACATTTTCATTGCTGCAAATTTATACTTAGTTTTCTGGAATACTTCAGTGAAATCACCATGTGATCACTTTTTATTTTTTTCAAAATATATCTTAGAATTTTTCAAAATTCATTTTTACCCATAAATGCTTCAGAAGTCTGATGATGACCTCAATCATTTATCTTTTGTCTGATATATTTCCAGTCTATGACACTCCTTGGGTTATTGTGGCTAGCACTGCAGGCTTTGTTTCTGTATTTTGTGATAAACCTATACATTTGGACAAGTTGAGGGACACTCTGGCTTGTTTTGCACAATTTGTTAATTGGACTGTCCTTAGGTCGCTGAGCTGTGGAATGGGCAAAGTTTTTAGAAAATAAAGTCTGAGAAGGCATTTAGAATCTAGTGGGGTTTTTTTATACAGTATGTGATTTTTATAGATTAAATATATTCTCATACATATGGTTTAAACCATTAGTTGGAGCTTCCCAAATTCAATCCACTCATGTGAGTGATACTGAAAAAAAATACAAGTGGTAAAACAGCAAAATGGAGTTGCATGCAGAAAGAGAGAAGACGTAATACAGCATGTAGGGAGGATTTTTTTTTCGGTTGCCAATCATATAACTTTCAACTGATGCTTTTTTTTTTTTCTTTTTTCTTTTTCTGCTTTTATTAGATACTGTTTAATTTTTATGTATTAAAAATGTTTCTGAGACACAGTGTAGCTTACTGCCCACCATCTCTCAAATGCTATTTGATTAGCACTTGGCACATCCACCATTGTTTGAGTGGAAGGAAGATCAAAACTGTGGTTGGGTTAAAGGCTTTTTTTAAAAATTTTTGGCATTTTCTTGTATTTTTAAAAGAAGATGTTAAAATACTAAATAGCTGTCTTGGCTGAGGAAGAGGTGACGGGCTGCCAAGCAGTTTAAGATATTCCCTGTACATTTAAATGTTATTAGGAGGACTCCCTTAGCAAGATAAAATATATCCTGAACATTTCGAGGAACCGTAATTATATTCAGCAGCATGGGATTGTCAGCAGATTCAGAGGAAGAAATGGAGGAAAGTTCAAAAGAGAGGGATGAAGAATTAGAACATGATTAGCATGCTACACTTGAAGAGTTTAGTGTCTCTTAATAGTAAAATCTGAGGAAATTCTGCATTGTTCCCACAGTAGGCATTAACATAGCTCTGTTGCTCTGCATAGGAAGTAATGTGGCAGGAATAGATTTGAAACACCATTACATTTTCAGATTAAAAAAGAATCAATAGTATTCAACATAAATATATCAGAAATGACAGAGGTGAAAGAAGAATCCTTGTTCTAACTTAAGATGGGTAGCGCCACTTCTAGAAATAATGAGACGTGATAATGCTAGGCTGATTATTTTTTCTTTTTGAGAGATGATTCTGAATGAAAAAAAGTCGTTGCTGCATTAAAGAAGAAATGGTGGAAACTGTTGGTGTGCATATGCAGGATGCTAAGCAGAATAGAAAATGTGTCTATGTCATCTTTACATCTTTTATTCTTAGGAATCAGACTTTTGCTTTAATATATGCTGACATCATCTCTGAAATAAGATAGAATAAGATAGATGAGAAACAGATTTTTTTTTTCTCTGGTGAGATTTCTGCGGAACCTTGAAAGGTCTGTCTTGGGGAAATCTGGATTGAGGAAAGCCATCTGAAATTTAGAAAATTGATAGAACAATAATATTATTTCCTGCTCATCTTTATTTCTGCATATATAACAATCTTTTGCTTTCTTTGACCTATGTAGTTATACTGTTCCTATAAACAGAATCCAGAAGATTCATTTTGATGTAATAACAATCAAAATAGTAATACTAGTAATTAGAAAGGCAAATAACTACAAAAGCAAAGGAGCAAGATTTCTGACAGTCCCACATATTTGATTCAGAGGTAAAAATAAAAGGGATATTAATTACTGTAAGTACATGCAAATAAAGAGGAAATATTCTACAAAGTTTTCTTTCTTGGCTACAGGCTGAATAAATCAGTAGTGCTTTAATTCCAGTAATGTGAATTATGTAAACAGACTCTTTTTTTTTCATAACATGACTCATAGACCAACATAAAAGTCATGTTCATCTTCCTACTGAGGTTGTCTTGTTGTGTGTGTGTCACCATCACCGAGTTCCTGTTTTTAAGGGAAATACCATAACCCTTTTGTAACTCTAGCTTGACTCTTAATTAAACTTGGCTGGTTTGATGAGGTTGCAGCAGTAATTATGTCTGCTTATCCTTTTTCGTAAGAAATAGTTATTAGCCATTGTCAGCTACTTTGGCCTTTTGAGAAGAAGGAGCCAGCTAACAATTCAAGCAACAAAGCAGCTACTTCAAGTATTGAATTACCTGATGCATATCCAGTTCAAACCTAAATGAGTACATTGGTAAACAGCCTTCAACATTTTGAGAGAAGTCATCTTTAATAACTGAGAGGTCTAATCAACTTATAAATAACTGCCATTGTGGAAGTGGAAATTTGACATACTCTAATTATAGGTACCATTTATCTATAACTGGATGGCACCCATTAACCCAGTGGTAAATGACAGAGATGGCACAGAACTTGACAGAACGCTTTGTGATAAGTGCTGAATACAACACATTACATAAAGCACAGTTGTTTTTACAGCATGGGATTATAAGTATACCAAAGCTGTATAGTAAATGCTGATTAAATACATAATGTGTGATACTAGATACTCCCTGTAAATCAGCCATTTTTTATATCATAAATTGCCTATGTAGTTTTTACTAGTTATTTTCACTTGCTTTATAATGATATTTTGATTCTAGAAAGCCTCTTTCTAGATGAGTGGATGTTTGTTCTTGTTCTATTGTACACTTAGCATAGTGTTTTGAGGGGTAATTGATTTGTTTTGTTTGTACGTGTGAATTGTTTTAACAGTTCTATATTTTGCTTAATATGCTGGTTCCTTCTGCGTGTTTGGGACTCATTTAGAAATTATTTAGAAGGACATCTTTACTTATAATATATAGGAGTTTTCATCATTCCTGATTGACATTGCGAAGTACTCAGCAATCAAGATACTACTTTTTTTGTAAAGAAAATTTTATGGAGCTCCTCACATCCTTGGCCATTCTTTGCCTGGTGTAGAGATAGATGGCTTGATTGTGTGTAAAGACTGCGTAAGCCAAACACTAGGTATGAATGACTCAGACCTAGTGAAATGTTAATGGAAGTGTCAGAGAGAGATCTAGAACTCATATTTTGAAAGAACATTCAGCTTTATTGATCTTCCAGTTTGCTCCTTATGTTTAATGGAGTAGTAAATGAGTGTAAATGAGTACATGAGAACACCGGTGTGTTCTATAAGTTGTAATTTGTGCTATAATCATATTTAATGACTTAATTTTTAGCTATGCTTAATAGCAAACTCAATGAAAGGCAGGGTGGTTGTTTCTAGGTCTTCATACTTCCATGAATGATTTTCTACATTGAGAGTAATCAAACCCTTATTTGGGGTGGGATCTGTGGTGTGCAGTGTTTTGAGAGAACTGATACTCAGACGTCTTGATTTATGTAGTGTCAGCTGCTAGACAAATTTATGTGACACTGAGCCAAACATTAATCATGGTGTAATTGAGCGGATTTACTGATATGAGGCAGGTGAGGCCATCTTCCACTCTGTAACACAGGTATCTTACAGTTCCAGATGTGTTGTAAAGAACTGCCTTTCTCTTTGCTGAAAAATAGCAAAAGATACCTAAAAGACAAATTTACCTACAGTAAACATTAAATTATGACATTCTGTACAAATAAAGGGCTTTGGGGGCAAGCTGGGTTGCCTCCAAAAAAGGAGAAAAATGTAATAAAAATAAATTGTATCTGGATCAAATCAACTTACCAATGTTCTTTGATGCAACAATTCTAAGATCTTGTTTTAATCATACTCCTGTAACTGCATGTAAGCATGTGCCAATGTGATATGAAACTAAGTAACCTAGTGGTAAACTAGTTCTGCTTGGTTCTTCAGTTTCCAAATCCTCTGTTAATATTTGTATCCTGTATCCATGAGACTTCTCTGAATAGTATGCACTATCTGAGGATTATTTAAGGATTGAAAACTGTGAGAAATTGGCTGGAGACATTCTACACTGACAAAAAAATGATCAGTGACATTACGGAGGTTGTCAACGCTCGATAGTGGCAAGGCAGTAGTGAAAAACAGTCTTCTAAAGTAAAAACACAAAAAGGTGATTTTCTTCACTATTATTTTCTTTTTCCATGTTTATTTAAAAATTACAGTGGTGTACACAGTCATTTACTTCAAATCTATTTTTTTACTGGTGTTCAAATGTCTAATAGTGGGCAAGAATTTCAACAGTTTGAAGCAGATTGTGGGTTTAGAGATGTGCTTTTGAATGCTAGGCGTGTTACTTGACTTAAAAAATCTTAAGGTGTTGGTGCAGGAGCCCTGACTAGGATGTCGGAGAGCTGGCTGTGCAGTGCTGAAGGCTGCCGACACATGGAGCAAGATTCAGGGCACTTTGGTGGGAGCCTTGGGAAGCAGCCCGGAGCCGGGGGAGGGTAGGCCGGGGGGTAGGCCCGCAGGAGCCCCAGCAATCTTTAATATGGCATGTAAGGAGGTTTAGGGTAGGCAATATAGGTTGTGATACCAGAAAGATTTGAGAAACTAAAGGGTTAGGTAAGGGTTAAGGGTTAAGAGTTGGAGCTTCATCTGAAATCTCATTAAAAAAAATCTCATCTAAAATAGTTGAGGTTGATCAGAGGCCTGGTGGAAAGTTGGACTGCATTTACTGCAGTTACCAGGCTGATGATAATATGTTTTGTTTTCTGTTTATGTTTTAGCTCTTTTCCTACCACAGGTTGCTTGTTATTGAGAGGAAATATGTGTATTAACTAATAAAGAAGGCAAACAGAGGATGGAGGGGCCTCTTCTATTCAGTCTGTTCCATCTTTCCTCATGGAAAGGGACAGGTGGTAGCTGTGTTTGTGTTGCAGCTAGGCTGGGAATGGTTACCCAGACTGACGGATACTGGAGAGGCACAGGTAACATGCAAGTCATACAAGCCTTAAACACAGTTGTTTAAAATAACTGCCCCCAATGTGAAGTATTTCTAGAACCGACACGTTCACTCCTAGCAAGAATACCACTGACCCACATTTCTAAACGATGATGTCAGATATCTTAGTTATACTGTTTGCAATTTTAATTAGAAAACTGTGATTATCATAGCTAAGTTGTATGTTTCATTAAAGTAGGAAATGATCAGTGTCTCAAAAGTGTCTCAAATACTTTGAGCCTAGTTCTATTTCTGAAGACAATATTATCTTTTATTGTGGTGAGCAGGGGAGACACATTTTCCTATGAGATACCAAGCATTAGATTTTAGTAAACTTCTAATATTGATTTTCACAATTACTTGGACTCCTATGAAGATGCACACATTCACATGCATTTGTCACCTGGCCAGATGACTGTTTGGTGGTAAAGGCAGCTTGCTCAGCTCTGCAGAGCAGGTTCCTGTTTTGTTTTCACAGTGATTTAACTCCCCAGACCCAAATTTAAATAAAGGGATGAGAGCCAGCTGGGTAACCAGGTATAGTATCTACTAAATGGGAATGAAGCTGCTTGATTTGAAGTAAGAGGAGCAGAAGGCAAAAGAAAAATAAAGAAAACTTTGAAAGCACAGTAGAATAGGTTCTAGTTACTCCTGTGTTTTCTTGACTCTTGTTCCTTTAGGATAGCTGAAGCAATTCAGTTTCATTGTTCCCTGAGCATCTTATGAATATTTCAGTTCCAAATGGTTGAATGTTGTTTTTATTAGTCCATTTAGATTGCAGCACAAATATATTTTGCTGCATGTGGCTGAGATTTGGAATTAGGGAATATTTGTAGCATGAGGCAATAAACAAAAAGAAATGCAGAATGTTCAGTTCAATCCAGTTGCAACAACTGAATGCTTTTTAAAGTTCATGCTTGTAGTGTTGCACAAATCTGAGACTTGACCTACCATACCATGACTTTTATTTTATATTTTAATATTCATTTCTTGCCAATAGCACTCTCGACATCCCTCACCCTGAAAAGTCATCAGACTGTGGGAGAAAGACAATTCTCATACTCCATTTCTTTTTATCTTCTTTTTGTCTTTCCAGTGCAGTTTTCTTGTTTTCATTCTTCAGCTGTCCTCAGTGTACACGCGGACATCCTTGAAAAGAGCAGTTCTGCTGAGGTGCCAGCCAGATGCATTTATAAAGCAGATTCCTCATGCATAAGATTGATTACATTTTTGCAACTGATACTGTACATGAAAGTAGGCTGGTTTCCTGTGGACAAATCAACAAACAGATGGAATTGTTACCATGTCAATGGAAAACCATATATATCTGTTACAGTGCTGGTCACTTTGTCTATGCATAGTTTTCTTTCTTTTTTTTCCCTTTTTTCCTCTCTCTCTCAAAAAAAAAAAAAAACATTGCTGAGTTGGTAAGGTTTGGTTCTTTTATAACTAAGGCAGATACGAGTCCTCAGAATTTCCTTCAGGCCAACCTCTCTGAAATGTGTTGCAATAGGAAGTATCACAGTGTGATCTCCAAAGAAATTTAAATTTAAAATATTTACATTGTTAATGAGAGATAGCGTATTACAAGGAACAAACTTCCTTGTGTGAAGTCTGCTAGAATATAGCCCAGAGCAGTTTATGTTGGGTACTGGCAAAGTAATCAGGTTACAGAAATGAGCAGATTCCTGAAGAGTGGTTTTAGCAGTGGAGATGTCAGGTAATGACAAGACCCAGAGGCCAGAAATTGATAGATTTCTGTTACAGCATCCAGAGATATCTGTGTTGCTTCTAGAATTTCTTCTGGGTCAACAGAACATAATTAGGTTGCTGATGGATCACCCGGTTTGCTGTGTCGACCTTGATTCCCTTTGGAGTTTATCTCTGATTCCCAGGAATTAGAACACCTTCGTCTTGGATGAGTACAAAATATTCTGTGAGTCTCCCTTGAGATTTATGCACAGAATGCTGCTTTGGTAAACAGTCTTCACCCATCCTCCTTATCTTTTATACACGCAGCGCTGTGGCCCTAGGGACACATCATACTTGCACACCAAGCAGCATCTGCTGGAAAATCAGACCTAAAATTCACAGCGTCTCTGTCACCAAGGAAAAGAAAACTCATGCAGGTTTTAATATGTGCATGCATAAGCTAATTCTTTAGGAAAAGAGCCTTAAGCCATAGATGTAAAAAAGAGCATCAATGGAATATTGTTACTGGCAATCAAATCAGATGTCTCTGAAGGGTGTCCAGCCATGTGCATTGGAAAGAACATTATTCTTTCCTCATTTCCTTTGCTGGCACAAGCAGCAGTCTGCTGATTTTCAGATAATTAAGGATTGCATGATGAAGGCAACAGGCATATTATTTGACAGAAAGGCTGAGATGAAGGTGCCAGCTAAGTCTGGAAGATTCTGTAATTTGATGTGACTGCTGTCAGGAGCACAAACTTGCTGAAATTAGATCTACTGGCTACCACTGGAGTGGCTGGTGAAGTGAAAAATGTACATGCAGGGCTTAGATGGGTTTCTTGAAGTCACTGATTGTTTATTTTTTTATGCATCACTCCAGGGCTAAGGAGCACAGTATTAACCTTCTGTGTACCAGGACTGATGATTTTCATCTAATGCAATTGCAAGGCCTCAGTGGCTTTAGCCAGTTGTAGGCGTTGTTTATTTTTTATGGTATTTTGGAACCTGACTGCCAAACAGAAACAAGACTCGCACCTTTTGAAAGCCTTGGTGCTTTGTATGCTTTTTGGGTCTTTTGGCACTGTAAGCACAGCATGCCTAACTGATAGCAAAATAATGGGATTGAGCAGGACTCTTGTGATCACTGTTTTGCTTCTGGTTTTGTGCTGGTTTTGTTCTGTAGGGATCTTTCCTCTGCTGCTAGCCTAGGACCTGGCAGAGAGACTGAGACCGACCCGGAGCAGTCGCCGTGAATGGCTTCAGCCTCTGCGTGGATTCAGCCCTGTGCTTTTAGAAGCCAAACCTCTAACTTTCACAGTGTTCAGGTCTATGGCAGCTAGTTTCTTGACTCAGGAGCTCATTGTCATCATTGAAAGAGTAGACCCTCGGTAAGTAACGGGCAACGGTGCCGGTTATCTAGTAAAGTACACGGCACTTAGCAATGAAAACCAAAAGCTCAGGCAGATGATGGCTCCTTGATTTGTGGAATTCAGTTTGATTTCTTGCCTCTACCTAGCTTACTACAAATACTTTACTTCCCTTTCTTAAAAGTACGGTAAAACTCAACAGCTTGTGGACTATCTCCTAGGAGTCGAGAGTCTGAATATTCACATAATCCACATATGCTCTTACGTTAATATTGCAGGAAATTAAAATGTTCACCTTCTTCATTAATTGTTAATAGGCACATTATGGTTTACATGAAGCTCACAATTTTTATTCCTGCATGCAGCAGCATTTAATTATAAAAAGAATTCTAAACAAAATGATGAGCTAATATTTGTGAAATTCATCTTTTTAAGATTGACTGAAACCAAAAGAAATGAAAGGAAAAGAATCTATATATAAAAACTTCAAGCAGGTGATTCCTTCACTCAGAGAGGGGATATATCTGTGTGCGAAGGCTACCATTCCTCCATGAAGCTATGAGGGAATGACTTAAAACACTGGAAGGCAGATTAGAAAAGTACAGTAAAATGCCCATTAACTGCCTAATTACTAGTCCTCTGAGTCACATTCAGCTACAGACTTAATGAAGGCAATGAAATGTGTGCAATTTGTATCTAAGGTAATTACAGAGATACTACAATTTTCCAAATATATTAATTTTATTAATCTTAGGTATGTTAATGTACACAAAAGGTTTGTAGAACAAGAGCAATGACAAATGAGATCAATAAAATATATTAATATACCATTTCAACTAATGCAAATATTTGTTTTATGAGCCTCCATTTTCTCCCTAAAATTAATTTGCAAGTAGTTTAGAAAAAATGACTATTCTGTATAACTGTATGTCTTACAAACAGCATATCTTATTAAAATGGGTCATTATATTTTGCTTTATCTTTTTTCTTTTTGTTGTTTTCTTGCATCTTTTTTTAAACACTTGTTGCTTTCCATTAAATCAGTGTGTATTCAGAGGAGGTTTTTGCATGTCCTCTTCTCACAATCCATATATCTTCCAAAACTGTAAGACACACACATGTATGTAGTATGCATAATTTAGGAGAGAACACCCTTCTAGCAAGAAATGGAGTTTCAGGGCAACAAATGCCAAACTTCTTGTGTGGTGTGGTAAAAATGTTTTAGTCTCAAATCCGTCTCCCAGGCTTCTAGATGTAAAAGACTTTTAAAACAGATGAATGTGGTGGAATTCTGTTATATTTCTGAATAAGCCCTGAGTGTTATGGAAGTCTCGGGTTTCTGGCAAGAAAGGGCAGTACTGTTTAATTCGTGGGGTAAATCTTTGCCATGCCTCCATCTGGAGATCTCCATCCTGTGGCTGCCTCCATTTATGAATCTTGAAAGGACAATTGTCCAGACAATATTTTTTTTTCCTGTAGTTATTGTAAAACAGGAGTTATGCCTGATTATAGAATAACAACTAACTAATGGAAAAAGAAAAAAAAAATCCAAACAAAAAGCTGTTCAGCCCAGAAAGCCTGAAATAATGTTTTTCGAGTGTTTTGATTAGTTAAATAATCAATTAACTCTGAAGACCTGGCTTGGTAGTGCATTAAACTGTCTATTTTTAACATTGATCTTGTTAGGTATTCCACTGAGGCAGATGAATTCAAACATGGCCACAGGCTGAAGAATATTTGGAACGCGTGTCCATTAAAATGACAAGTGACTTGGCAGATGGGAGTCAACAGAAACAACCCTTCTCCTGACAACTGTAAATGTTGCACAAAGATTAGAATAATGAGATTGAGCTGCTGCCCCGGCTGTAGCCGGGTGCTGAGTTTCCAACTGAAGAAGTTCCCGTGTCTATTATGACAAATGTGTCTTTATCACTCTGTGAAGGTCTTTAGACTGCAAAGAAATGAAAGTGGGTAACCTGGGTTATGAAGTTGGAAGACCCAGGTCAGTAGGAAATATCACAAATTAAGATATTGTGATTATTATCTGTATCCTTGATTTCACAATTTTGGTGTTTTATTATGTGAAAAACTCATGACACACGGAGAAGCAGATCTTGCTGAAGCATTATTATATGGAGTATTCAGCAGAACTGATACAATCATATTCAAACAGAAAACTTAAAATTGCATTTAAGTTTTTCATTATTTCAGTCTAGAAGTAAACTGCATTTTTTTGCATAGGAAAGTAATTATTTTGGTTTCATTGTTAATGGTGACCTCAGACATGAGGCAGCTAAAATTTGACAGGAGTATGTTTTCCTATTGTGAATCTATTTGGAATGAACGGAGTCAGGAAAAGTAAGTAGAGTGGATTTTTCACTGGGAAATGTTTAAACAAACATATGTATGTTTAATGGAGCCATCATAATGTTGATATTAGAAATGTGGGAATCTAGGCAGGCTATTTAATATAAGAAAATTGCTTTTAGTGTTGCTTGAATTTTTTTTAATGATTATTCCCTAAAGTAGTTGTATTTTAGTTGCTCTTACTTAAAGCAAGGCCTTAATGGGCTTTTTCTTCTCATGCTTTTAAAATCTCTCCTTCTTCTTTTATATTGACTGTTTATTTTTCTCCTCTTATGATAGCTAGATTGATATGCCAACAAAGAAGATTGTAATCCTGGCAGTACTGTTTTAAAGACAGGGTACATAATACCTGATGAGTTGGAAAAATATTTTTCTTTGTGGGTCCTGTATTTTTATATTACAAAACTATATGTAAAAAAAAAAGAATTTCACTGTTGCCCTGAGAGAATATGTGGTACTGAAGTATGGAATTATGATCCGTGTTTGAAATATAGGCCACTGACAGTGATGTTCATCATAATACCTCCATTAAATCTATGTAGTTAAATTAGCATATAGTCAATAAAATTGAAATCAGTATTAGGTTCAGCCTACACATTTCTTATTTAAATCCCTTCATCATTATTTTTAATTTCTTACCTAGAGCCATCTAAAATCAGTTATGTTACTACATGTTGAAAATAAGGACTAGGGTTTTCTGGGCAGGCATATAATAAAGCTGGTAATTGAGTACACCAAAAACATGAACAGTTACAAATGTTGTGCATTAGAGTCTAAAGCAAAGAGGTGAATGAAGCTCTATGCTACTAGAATCGCTTTATAATGTGATGCATATGGAAGACTAACGCTTAAGAAAGGACTTGATTTCTGCTTGAGGAAACATTGCATAGTGTACGAGTATTGCATATGTCCTAACATAACTGTAATTTAACTGCATGGGACATTCAAAACTAGGTGTAGTTGAGCTTCCATATAGGTGAAGCACTTCATAGCATGTAGCTGCCTGGTAGGTGCAGGACTCTGAGTGATCCCACAGAGCAAATAATTTCTATTACATCTTGTCTGAATCCCTGAATTCAAATTTATGATGAGCAGTTTAATAAAGGTATTTCTGTATGTGCTTAACTTGCACTTATGAGTCTTGGTGAGCCTGGAAGAGAGTGCCTGTGGCCTAATCTAAAACTAAGGCTGGAATTAGTAGATATTATACTCTCTACAGTAACAACTCCTCTTATTTATGCAGGCTGCATCTGCTATTACTCAAGTAATGTACTCGGCTCCAAATTCAGAGCCCCACATAACTGAGCTTGAATTCTAATAACCAAACCTTTAGCAATGAGGCTTAGAAAGTAATAAATTTACAGTCAGTATACAGTTACACATGGTTGGCCAATTTCTTTGCTATGACTTCATATAATAGAATGAATGTGAAGTCTAACAGTATTGTTTTTATTTACAGACTTTCACACTTGAAGACTCCCCACCAGTGACTTTCACATTAGATTTGCTCCCAGGAGCAGTTTTCCATCAGCTTCCAAAACCCCTGCAGCATCAAAAGATTTCTTGAAGATACATCTGCTGGCCTTTAAGATTTCTTACAACTATCAGTTTTAAGGTAAAAATACAGATCTTTCTGATTGCTCAGCACATTTACTAATCCTGCCCTTTTGTTATTTATCGATTATTTATAGTCTTACTAAAAAAAAAATAAAAGTAAGTTCCTACCATCATAACCATGCCTTGGTTGCATACAGAAGACCCTTATTGAGTTTGCTGGTGAAATTCTCTTCCTTTGCGAGAAAACTTCCCTGCTTACGTTTCTGAAACTGATGACCATGATAATATGTTTGGGACTCCTTTCTCACTTTAATGACTAAAAAGAAAGTGTCCAGTTTCCCATCTGTTACTTCTTCCATCATATGATAGCATTCCAAGGTAGAATGTCATAAATAAAAGGCTGACTTTCTGGTCATATGTGCAGTAGAGCCTTTTTGATGCTTTATATACTCTCTGTAAGAAATAAACTACTAAAATGAAGAATGGGATCAGTTATACTTTTCACTTTCAGAATGGTGCAAGTCAGTATCCATAAATCACTTAAGAAATACCCATCAAGAAAAAGTGAAATTAGCTGAAGTATGTTTTAAACATATTAAAAAGAAGAGAAAGAAATACTGCTTTAAGCAGTAGCAGCCTGATGCATTATTTTTTTTTCTTAGTCCAAATGTCTCCTTTGGCAAAAGTGGTGGCTTACAGTAATCTTTGATCTTTTCCACTAGGCAATGTGAATCATTCTGATATCTGTGTCATATTTGTTAGTACGTGTATTCTCTCTATTATAGTAATTTATAAAAGTACCCTTATTTATCAAAACTTCCTTTTCTCCAGTAGTTAGAGGTAGTACTGATAGATGTGCATGAACATGTTTTTTGTGTCATTGCGAGTTTGACTGGTCTGGATGCCTATTGAAAAGTGATCTCTAATTGTATGATTGAATAATATATAGATTCAGTGGATTTTTCTGGTATTGTTTTAATGAACCACTCATTTCCCATCGTGTGAATATTTATTGTAAACAAATGTTACTCTGTTTCCTCCACAAAGCAGCCTCTGTGAATTAGCATTTTTGTCAAAGCCTTTGCTTTATAAAATAGAAAGTTTTCTTTTCTATGGGTATTCCCAGTATTTTTAGTTGTACTTGTGGTTATTTGCAGCTGTTGGCTTACTTGTTTAGATAGTGATATTTTGTGATAGCGATTTAGGTAGTGACTTTTTTTTTATTAGTGTCTGTAGATGGTTAGTGTGAGTACTTTTCTGTATACATATGTGAGATTGTTTCATTCCAGAAAGGTTTTTGCAAATAACCTGACCTACCTGAGTAAACAAATGAAGGAAACCTTCAAGACGTGTTGAGAATTAACAACTTTTGTATTTACTTCTATTCTTCTTTTGACCTAAAATCTTCTTGGGCCAAAATGTTACAGGATCCTCTATAGCCTGCATATTCTGCTTCCCACTTGTTCAGTAGTTCATGTGAACTATCTGTTTGATCAAGGATAAAGTCAAAGGAAAAGGATTATGATATCTGATGACAAACCAATCAGTTAGACCAGGGTTTGGATGCCTATAATAAAGCTTCTTTTTGAGATAAAGATTTTTGAATAAAAATAGTCTTCATTTTTAGAATTGCTGAAATCAGTCTGAGTTGCAATTGAAGAGCAGCACCAAAAATCACCCTCTATATGGATGATTTATGAGTGTACCTTTAGGTACTCAAATATTGGACTTAAGCTATTTGGAAATGCAGGGAAGTATTACATGAGGACAGTTTGTTCAAGATATGCAGTGACCCAATTTTCCAAATGTCCAATTTTCTACCTATTGATAGAGTTCAATATTAATATATATGTCAATAAGTACCTAGTTTTTAAAAGTTTTTAATATCATGGTGATCAGATTAAATTTTTCCACCCATTTTCTATGTGCACATTCCTCAATTGAGTGAAACACTAATGTTTTGTGGCAAGACCTGGTTTCATTGTCATTGCATGCCATTTTTTGAAACTATTCACCCAGTGTGCTTTTATCAGAACTGATAAATCAGTGAAAATCAATAAACAGCTTCTGCTGATCCTACTGTGTAATCTCTAATGTAAACTGCATGGACCACAAATCCCATTTTGCTCCAGAGTGAAATATCAGTAAAAATGAAGCTAATGAACAATATAAAAAAATGAAAAATGTGCAGATAACCTCCTAAATTCAGATAATAAATATTCCTGACAAGTTCAGTATGTCTTGTGAGGGTTAGTATAAAGCATTATGCCTGACTTGAACAGACAAGCAAGAAACCTTGCACATTGTCTTGTAAAATGAATAACATAATAAATTACAGAGTAGCAAATGAATGGTTAATGACTGAGAAAATTTGACTGACAAACACATGGAGCATGAGTAAGAGAGAAATGAATCTTTGAAGCACTGTATTAAGTTAGGTAAAAGAAACTAGAGAGCTGCTGTTACACTTTCTTGCATGTCTTCAGTCTACCCGGCCTCATGAACCTGTTTTGAAGTGCAGAAGCTTCTGCAACTATTCTGCTTTTAAACTCAAGGGAGATGTTGGTCAGGCCTTATCCACACTATTCACCATCCACAGCATTTGTGAATGAACCTGTTGAAATAGAGGAGAAATAGGGCTGAAATCCCAGCTCAACTGAACAAAACTCCCTCTGCTTTGAGTAGGATCTAGAAGTTTTCTCTCTGATGTGTGTTGTGCAAGCAAGCTAGCATTTTGATTTCAAAATTGTAAGCATAAATGTCCAAATGTATGAAAGAAAGCTCTTGTATATAGTGATCTGTAGATTCCAGCAGGCCACTTGAGAACTCAGCACATCCAATTACATTATCTATATTTCCCTTAAGTATGAAAACACTTTCTGCATTTTGTCCTTTTAGATTTTATTGATAGATGTGTAGACATTCAGCTCACAGAAACACCTGTATGCAGTTTGTTAGGCCTCTTGAGAAATTTAAAAAAAAAAAAGTAATGGTGTGCCTCAGTTTTGATAAGTGAGCTCTTTAGGTGAAATATTCTGGTGATGGAGCGTCAGGTGAGGAATTTAAAGTGGAATTTAAAGGAGAAAACGAGGTGGCTTTGAAGATTTTAATAAAGGTTCTTCTGTATAGAAGGCCCAGACTAAGCAAAAAGCATGCTAATAAGAAAAGTCTTGCAAAGAGGCTGGTAAGATTTATAGGAAATCTGTAAAATTTAAAAAAGAAATATACTAATGCATTGATGTTAATGCATTGATGTATGAGTAGAGAAGAATGCAGGAAGCATCACACGTGATAGGAAGTTGGCATTGCTTTGGTGGGAGAATGAAAATCTGCAAAACAAAAGTGAACTATAAAATAATCTGAAGTTTGATGGAAAGTCTGGTGGTGATGAAAAAGAATTTCCTGAATTCCTGAAGAATTGCCTGAACAAAGGAGCTCTGTTTTGTTAAAAATGCCTAGCCAGTGACACAGAGATGGTTACGGGGTTTTTTTTTTTTCCTCTCTCTCTTTCTTTCTCAGATGAATAGACCATACAAAGAGCTTACAATATCTAGTGTCTTGAAAATTTTGTGTTGCTCAAAATTTGTGTATGACAAAACATGGGTATTTGGTATTAGGGCTCTCAATATCCATTTCCTTCAGCATGCTGAAAATCTCTGCTTATAATTAGCGTGCTGCTTGTGCTTCTGTCAAGTTTGACTGTTCTGGCGGGTAGAGTTCCATCACACTAGCACTTCAGTTTAATACACACAAATAGAGAGAGAGTGTTATACCAAAAAAAAAAAAAAAAAACAAAAAAACCTAGTACCAGAACTGAAAAAGCAAAATATGAGATGTCAGTATGGTGCTTACATGCTGATATTTGTGACCTTGTTAAATAGAATCATCGGTCACCTAAAATAAAGTAAAAATAAATAAAAAATGAAGTAAAATAAAGTAAAGAATATACTGGTTCTGTCAAAACTTGTGGAAAATCTCGTATGTTAATTGATGTGACTCTATTAAAATCAAAATAACTGTGCTCATTTTTATATGCATGCCACCTCAGTCTAAACAGGCTACTTGGAGAATTATGATGAACAATATATACAACATTTGGTCTGTTCATAGTTTTTACATGACTATTATAGTATGCATACATGTATTTTGAATTAGTTTTTGTGCAAGAACATCTTTTCATAGGGCACAAGGAGAACTATAAAATCCTGAAAAATCCATGGCTACTGCCCAGCAAAGAATGCACAAAGCTCTTATATTTTATCACTTTTATATTTTCTGGATTACTGCCTTCGAGTCTACTCTGACTTGGAGATGCAATATGAACTGTCTTGCTGTATAGGAAGGGGGCAGAAGATACACACGCTGCTTGTTAGAAGTCTCATTTACTTTACAAGGACATAGTAAAAGATGATAATTTAAATAAGATTGCTGAGTGTGTGATAGCAGAATCAGTGGACAGCAAATCAGAAAGCAGTGCTCTTCGTCTCCAAAGGATAGGGAAGACCTGCTGGAGACAGCAACTGCATTGATCAGGTATGGGATCCTTAACTGGGGATGACAATGATAGAGCAGTTCTCTCTCTGTTCTTTCTTTGTTCCTGTTCTTGTAAGAGTTGTGACTGCCTTTTATCCCTTCTTGTAATATCCTTGCATTTTTATCATATATGGGTTATTTTACATATGTTGGCTACATTATCTTTGTTCTCTTTATTATGGCCTAAAACAATTTCTATCCAGCTCTGAAGGTTCCTTTCCCTTATTAATGAGTATTTGACCATTTATGATTCATATTTATATCCTTGGGGTCTATGTTATCTTCCCATACGTGAGCTCCCAAGGGCCCCTGCTACAGGAATAATTACCAGTGGTGATGTTCTTAGGAGATTTACTGTCTTTGCAGTAGTATAGAGTCCCAGTGTATTCCACAAGAAATAATACCCAGTAGCAGAAATAGTGACTAAGCTCATACTAATAGTAGTTTTGGGGTACCAACAAGCACTCAGTGGATCAAAACAGGAATTCAGTCTTTGCTGCATTCATAAGATCTGCACAGAATTTTGGAGCATGATGCTGCTCCCTTTTAAACCCATGTGTGTAATAGAAACATGTAGACAGTGTGAAAAAGCTTGCACACTTTTTTTTTTTTTTTTTCCTTTTTCCTTTCCTTGAGCCTAGTGGGTTTTCTTGGGCTGCCAGTGAGGGCAGGCTGATTTTGGAGTTGTATGGGTTCTTTATAGCTTGTGTACCACCAAAGTGTCATGGGGTCACTATAAACACAGTTTCCTCTGAACTTCAGCATCAAAACAAACAGTTGTGCTGTTTGTGTCTTTACTTCTCTGTTCCATGAGAATAATTTCTTTCGCTGCAATGGTTCCCTAATACAACTTTTAAGACAACTAAGCCAGTAGTACCAGTTATTAGCATGGAAATTAATGGATGTGCACAAGTCAAGAAGAATTTAAAAAAGGGTGCCAGAGCTGATTAAGTGAGCTGTACCATCAGAAAAATGCTTGAAGTAGAAGTGAAGGAATGTTTTCCTCTAACTTGTTTGGCCTTGGATAATCTTTCATTTTTACTGACTCCAGTCGTGTGCAAGTTTAGCAGCTGAGTTTGCCCAAGCCTCAGATGATCAACAGTTCGAAACCATTTAAACCTCTTTAAAGGTGGCATTTGGGGGCTAAGGGTTGTTCAGGCCCTACATCTGATGGAAATCTTGTCAATAACAGTGCATTGGTGCCAACTGTATTCATTGTACAGCAGTCTTCACAGCTGCAGTTACATAGAGGCTTCATAATATCAACCAAAATTAACAACTCGTGTGTGGATACCACAGACAATTTTGTAGTGTGTGTTTGAGTTCATAGGTGTCAGAGTTACCTGTTAATTGAGCACTGCAGTTAACATGAAGTCAGCACCTCCAAATATTAGTTTCCTGGAATGTTTTATAAAGATTTTCTGTTGCTGCTCAAAGTAGATCAGACTGATATGTCAGCCTTTGACAGGTCACTAGCTAAGACGATTCCTTGTTCTACTTTAAGTATCGATCTGTATAATTTATTTAGTAGTAGTTGATCAATGAAAGGGGAATATTATTTTATGTGAACATCCTCAAGCCAGTGTATCCCACTACTAAATGTTCAAGTTAACCTTCATAATTGATTTTTGAGCAACTATAAACAGTTTTTCTACTGATGATTTGTTGACTCTGTACACAGCCCAGATACACTTGGTCCTCTTCTACTTGCTTATTTACTTCTTTCTTTTGGAATAAGCGTTCAAATTTAAAGCAGATATATTCTTAGAGTAAATTTCTCTTAGTTACTATACTATTATAGGAAAATTTTAAATTTAATTATAAGTTATTTTCAGGTCATGTTTATAATCCTGCAGTCTAATGACTGCACTGCTGGGAAGCTTGTGTTGACCTCTCAGACTGACAGAATATTCATAATCCTAGTTGCAAGATATGTGCCTTATGACTTAACTGTAGTACATACAAAGAAGTTAAATATTAAAACTAAATTGGGACTGAAATATATTTGAGATATTTCATTTCAAAGTGTAACTAGGTTTTTAAAAGGATTCTAAGTGTAATCATCCAGATACCATAACCACCACCGTTTGCCTCTGTGTGGGCAGCAGTTTAATTTGCATGTCCTTTCTATTGAAGAGAAGTTTAGAGAGATCCATTAATTATTGTTAAATATTTAATAATACTTATTCACTGGTGTGGGAAGATTACAAAAGGGGAATAATGAATTGAAAGATGAAGCACATGACTATTTGATAATTTTTAGACATATTGAGCAGAGAACGAAAGGGGGAAAAATAAAAAAAAATAAAATATGCCCCTATGCCCCAAACAGACTGTGACTGAATATAGCCAAAATTTAAAAGAGCATGTGAAGTATTTACAAATTTTATGAGACAGGAAATACTGATTAAAAATGTTTTAATGTATTATTAGGACAAACAAAATGCACACTGTTAAAAGCACTAAAGATTTCAAAAGACACAAGGAAAAACAATTGATGCTTCATTCTTAACATGTAACTTTGATAGTAGTAATTAGAGTGTATTTCCAGATATAAATTTCTGGTGACTTATATTCATTGTGAAATATGTGGTCTTTAATTAATTGGGTATTAAACTGTGATTCTGTCCTTTCCTAGTAGTCAAGACCTATACTTCGCAATGTAAATAAGGATTTTTTTTATTTAGAAATTATTTAACTTAGAGTTGAATTATTACAGTTGTGCTGTACATGTACTGAAATGTCCCTAGGCTTTTAAAGCTATAGATAAAATTCTGCCAACCCTCGAGTATATAGTACTTCATTTTTATTTCAGATTTTGATGGCTCTATCCTGACACTAAATTCAGCATAGAAACCAGATAGCCTTTCCCCTGTGCAGATGCCTTCAAGGTTTTTTTTTCTACAGGTAAAGCAACATTTATGTAAAATGGACATTCCATAACTGCATGGTGTTATTGACATGACTACATTCAATTTCTTTCTTGTTCTTGTGGCTAATTTACTAGAGGAATGTTGGTAACTGTTTAGAAGTGGATAACAATACTTCTAGGTCTCTATCTTTACTATAGTATGTTCTGATTTTTTTGGAATTGCTATTTCTGGAAGATGGGTATAATGAGATAACGTGTCTCCAAAACTCAAAGTATTTGTGTATATTTTTAAAAAACCACGAGTGATATGCTCTCTGTGGGCATCAGGTATGAGATTCTAGAAATATATGTTTTTCCTGTGATTTGGAGAGCGTGTCTGCAGTGCTTGACATTCTTTCAATATTGCTGAAGTGTGGGATTAATAACAAGGCAAAACTAAATGGTATGTTGAAGAACGTTGCATGGATTTTGGCTAATGTCCTGAGCATTCGTGTTCAAAAAATATTTTATGCATACCAGTGTAGAAATGAATTGTCCATGAATATAATATATACAGCTGCTTTATCTCTCTTACTTTAGCATTGACAAATTAGAAGTTTATTTCCAAGGGTGGTGCAGAAACAGAAAGCAGTTTAACAAGACCTCAAGGAAAGTAGCTCCTGACTCATTGCCAACTTATTACTAAGCTTCTAGACCCTTCTTTTGTGAATCATGTTGGACGTCCAATTTAATGTGAAATTCACACTCTTTTTGAAACAACAGGCTCTAGCTGAATATACTTCTGTAAAAGTAGTCTGTTCTCTTAGTTTCTTCACTTTTAACCCCTGCCCCCATGTGTGTAATTGAAAGGTGTCTTCCTCTGGCAATTGGCAAGAGCAGGAAGAGGTATAGAATTATAAGGGGAAAAAGTCATCCTTTAAAAATGATTTTCTGCATTTAAGCTGTGCAATATTCTCTTTCAATCAAAAATAGGAAACTTACTGTTTTATGGCTGTATTGTTTACATTCCAGCTGAAAACTAGTCACTGAGTGAATTATACGTGTGGTCCTTTTAGAATTCATAATTATAATGTTCTTTTATTTGCTATTTTCCCATACTGCAGTCTATGACAACTCCATAGACCAATGATTAATCCTCTACATACGGTTTACACAGTTTTTGTTTTAGTCTTTATTAAACTTGTTATAAATTCTACAGTATAATAAAGCAATATGGAGATTTATTTTACATCAATGGTGCCTTAGGCCAATTTAATCGACCCAGTAATAACATTTAAATTGACCCAGATAATCTGATCTACAGACATCAATGCTGTGCTCTTTGCAATGGAATTATCCTTACATTTTACACAGTAGCAGCAAAGATGATGGCATTAATAAAGTGATCACTAAATATAGCGCATCTGCAATGGACTGGAAATAGATTTTATTCGTCATAATGAAAGTTACATGTATAATGTTTGGTAGTTGCATAAGGTGAAATGGTCGTTAAACTCTTCCAGTGCTGTGTACTGGGATCAGCAACATAAAGACCTTCCTTTCTTCAGTGTCATGGTCATGCATGGCATAGTCTATAAACTTCTTAATTCCTGGAGATAAACTGTTTCTGTCAGGCACATTTTGTGTAGTTCTGCATGTCCCATATCACTGAAGTAAAAAGAATCAGCCACTTAGTTGCTAAGTTAGTTGCATTATAAAATTCTCGATTCTCAGAGTCCTGAGAGTCATTTGAGTATTGGCAGATGTCCTTTATGTGTCATAGGACAAACCCTTAATGCATTTTGGAAAAAATACGAAAATATGTATATATGTGCATGTGTGTGCATGCATATTTATATTTTTTAATAAAAACCTGAATTATGTCCATATAACTGTATATTATATATTAAGCAGTAGTTATATGAAATGCAGAAATGTAAACAGTCATATACCCTGACATTCTTCTTCCTTTCCATACCCTGAAAACCCTATTAATAGTAAAACCAAAGTAGCCCCTCTCCCCCTCTCTCTCACCCTTCTCCCAATCACAAGGAAATGAGCTTTGCTGGAGCAAAAATTGGTGTGGTTTTAGATTTAAACTAACAATAGCTTCATGAAAATTGAAAAACATGATTTTTATTATAAGTTTCCATTTAAATAGTTTTGTCCATTCAGTACCATTCAAAATTTTTTTTTATTTATTCTATATTTATTCTGTTAATTTTCTGAATGAAGGAAGGAATTCACAAAAAAAGATGATTCAGAAGAAATGAGAGGAACCCCTCGACCTAAACCTTTTGAATTACTCCATTTTAATTTTATAGTTGTTCTGGTGCTCAGACAGATAATTACTGCTGAAACTAATCTAATTCCAAAAAACTGCATAGGAACATATCCTGCTCCATATAAGATGTTTTTAAAATGTCACTGATTGGAGATAAGAATGCTACTGGAAAATGCAGTTTTGAGACACGAAGCATGATCAAGAACGATGCACAGTGATTAACACTGTAAGATAATGACATTATTGACATTGTTGCCAACTCATATTTTCTACTCAAGGGATAATAACCCAATCGTACACCGTGCGCCAAAGCAGCTTTGCAACTTGAGGAGTTCAGACATACATCAAGTGCCTATGAGGAAGACCAACCCCGAATCAGTTGGGTACTGTTTGTGGGCAGAAAGATTAAGGCCTTAATCCAGGGTTTTCTTCTTACTTTTATATCCTGGAGATACTTGCAAAGCTAACATGCTAAGACCTTGCTTTCTTTTCAGCATGATTAGCTGAGTATTCACATCATCTGCTTTCAAAAGAGGTAGATTAGTTCTTTATAAAGAAACAGGCTAACCACTTCTAGTAGAGAGAGAAAAGAAAAGGCATTCTCCTGGGAAAAAAAAAAAGGATAGAGAATAAGTCTGCTCAGATGCTGCCCATCTGAGTTTATTTTTGGCTAACACATTTTGCTGTGTTTACCATCTCTCTGTGTTCTTAGAGCGTTCATTTGAATATTTTATTTATTCCACTGTATCTATTGTGCATGTTTTACCCTATACAAATCTATTGTGAAAAGAAATAATATTATTTCTGTGCATAATAACTTTAATTTTTCTTTCTTTTTTTTTTTATCCCACTAGAGTCATTCCTTCAATGTACAATCTATCCTGAAGCTTCCCTTCCCTCAAATGCAAATTCTGACAAGTGAGTTCACTAATGTTAACTACTCTTGAACTGATACTTGAGCACAGGTCTTTACAACACTGTTGTTTCAGCTCTGTCATACTCAGAGGACCTCCCTTAGTTCCCTTTAATCTACCATCAAATTCTTTGCAACTCTAAGATCACTTCTTTCTGATGCCTGTCTGTAAGCAGCAGCATAGAAATTGTGTCTATTGACCATCTGCTGTAATATATTGACTAAAGTAAAGACAAATAAGACATTGAAGCCCATAATTCTAACCTGTACCTCTTTTCCGTGGCTTTTTAAAGCTAGCATTTTTAGTTCTACTTGACTATGAAAATATACTATTAATCTAGTTTTTACAAATGAGTAATACTGTGGAACACACTTTGAAGGCTGTTTTAAATGTATATCATTTCTTGCCCAAGAAGTGGTACTGATGACACTTTCCACAGGCCTAGCCTCCCTTAAATTTCCATGTGGGCCATCTTGCCTCTTACTTAAGACTTGTTCCATCACATATGGTGGAAATCATAGAGGCTAGAGGACAAGATGTGGCTTCATGATGTGTGTCAGCCTCCAGGAGGGCTGGGAATGCCACTGGCCTGTGCACGAGTTCAAAGTCTGTCACTGTACACAGAACATTGCTCATGAATGATGACTGATAACATGTAGCTCCCTCTTGATGAAGATGCCTCTTCATATAAATATTGAATTTGCCACTTCCAGATCTCCTTGAGATCTATTTTCTTCATGTGATAAAAAGCGTCCATTTTCTCTCAAAGTTTTTAGAAGTGCATTAGTTAGTTGCATTCTCACCCAATTCCTATATTGTGAACCAAGTTAAGGCAGATTTGCTTAATTGACTAGTAGCTGTCTTGTTTGTGAGACTGAGCAAGCCGGAGCTCTGAGAGCTGATGAGTCTTTCTAAACCTCTAGATCTTAGTGCATAACTTCAGGCAAGTTGTGTAGTTCCCCAATGGCACAATTTCTTGATCTGTAAAATCAGGGAAATTGGATAGCTGATGACCTGATAAGAGTGTTCTGAGAATTTGCTGATGTTTTTATAGTGCTCTGGAATTGGCTCACTTCAGATTGTATTTCCAGATAAGACTGCATAAATTATTCCCACAAGTAAAAAGAGAATTGAATGACTGAAAATGAGTTTTAAGCAGCAGTGTTATTTATATGTTGGGGTTCCTCAGAGTGCATTGAGTTGTTTCTAAGACTACTGGCACCATGCTTGAACTGCTGAAAATTCACAATAACCTTCCAGTGGTAAGTGCATCTGGGGAGCTGAGAACAGTATTAAAATAAACTCAGGGTTTTCCAGCCTTCCATAAGGAGTTCAACCCCCTTCCCAGGTACTGGAGATAGAGCAGGATCGATACCCGCTGCTCCTGAAAGTGGGATCTACTGAGCAAATCTGGGCAGTAGCTATAAGCTGTAAATCCTGCCTGTTGTCAGAGGCTGAGCCTTGCTGGCTCTTGGCTTCCAGGCCCTGCTGAATTCAGATCTCCTGGGATCCCCTGACTCACCCAGGAGAGAGATTTGCCACTGCAGGAGATAACTCCAACCTACTCCACCAGCTCACTGATTTAAGGGACAGTCTTTGTACTAAATAAGTTGCCCTCTTCATGTGTCCCCTAACATAACTTTAAAACCAGATCTGAGTGATCACCATAATACTCAGTTTAGAGGAGCTTTTGTTTGCTTTGCCATTATAGATGTCAAAATATATTGCAGATCTTTCTGCAGAAAATGGTGAAGCGTTGGTTCTGACACTCCCTGCTGCCAGAACTGGAACTTTCCTTGTTAAATTAAAATAACTTTGCTAAGTCCTGCTACAAGGTGTGTTACCATTAGCTTTAAGTGTGTATGTTTTTCATTATGGCGACTCAAATGTGTTTTTGTAATAAATATCAATCTGCTTCTATGAGAGCCTTTTTAGTAAAGTCAGATGGGTCACTTAGAAGCAACAGACGTATTGTCTCCATTGCTTGGTGTCCTGAGATGTTCAGTATATTCAGCCTCGGTTTTCTAAAAGAAGCAAAATCTCTTCAAGGGATTTAATGTGCTCACATTCAGAATCTTTTAGGTTTTTTTTTCTTTTACTTTCCTTTATTTTCCCCCACTGAATATGAGAAAAAGGATCTAGCAGTTGCTAAAACATCCATAGACTGAAGCAAATGTCATTTTTTTCCCTGCAGATAGTCTTCATTTAGATTAGATGTAATCTCAAATTAGTTTTAATGAGCTCTTCTGATAAAACCATGCATTTTTCATTAAAGTTATGCCATGATTATGTAGAAAGTGGAACTAAAGGAAGTACAGAACATGACTGATATCATTTCAGTGATTTGAATGCTTTTTACCCATTAATTTTCGAAAGTCATTGTGTTTTTAGTCAACTTTGGAGATTTTAATTTCTAGAGTATATTATTTTTTAAAGTTTTTTTTTTAATATGAATAGGAAATAGAGTTGTGTAAAGTACATGAAAAACCTCTGCTTAATGGATTTACTTTTTGTTTAAATAACTTTTAGCCCCCACACCCTGCAAATACAATGTATTATATGCGTATTTTAGCAATGTCTTTCCTGCTCTTCACTCTTCTTAAGACTCACTACAGTCTGGTAGTTAATTAGGAGCCTCCTTGCAGTTCTTTTACTGCTCTTGAAGAAGTTGCTCATCTCCTCAGTTCTCATGTTTTTTCATTCTGATCTTTAGTTCCTGTTTGCTTATTATCATTGATGAGCTTGTTGCCTGACTAACAGATAAGTGCAGTTGCAAATCACATCTCCTCTGTAGTTTGTTCTTTTGGAATACCCATCTCTTAACATGGAAAGGAATTAAAGAGAGTTTCCTAATTGAAACAAATCTTTCCAGCAACACTGTTCATTTGCACAAGATGCTTTGTAGAGAGGGCACCTGAGACAAGCCATATATATAACAGTAATCTTAATCAGAGCTAGAATTTTGTAAGATTAATGATTTAAAACTGATTTCTTGGATATGCATTTTGGTGCTGATATTAGTTAAGACTTTGACTGCTTTGGGACACAAGACTGCTCTGTGTTTCTGTTTTGGAGGGGTGAGGAGCACGAGATGAAAAGTGAGAGGAGTGGGAAAGGAGGGACAGGGAGGTCCTAGTTCTGTTTGAAAGGGGGGAAGTTTCAGGAGAACTTCAGTTCAGGAAACCTGGCAAATTTGGTCAACTGATCTCAGTTATTAATATTGTGAAGTGTTGAACGGGAGATTTACAGCACCTTTGTATTAGTCTCCTATCAGTTAATCAAAAATCTATTTAATGCCCAGTAATTATTTTCTCTTTGACCTTTGCTAAATTCCTTCCCCTGATGCATTTCAAATTCTTCTCCCAAAGATTTTCAGGAGTTATATTCAAAATTTTGTTCTAAAAATATACCCAATGTAATTGGTGAATCACGTGCAACATTTCAGTGCCAGAAAAAGGTGGCAATCATTCCCATTCTCTCACTGACCTGAATGTATTACACAGCTGGCTAGGTAGGAGAGAAGTGTGTGAGTTAGACTGAGCCTGACTTTCCAAGGCTTTTAGCTGCGTTTTGCTGCAATAACATAGCTGTAGTTCTTAGGTTTTGGATTCTGTGTGGATTTGGTATTACAGTATCAAAACCCCACTTTGAAGTGCATAGGGCTTTTTGTAAACCCTGCTGATGAAGAAATTTAGCACGGCATATGGAGTGACAAAACTACGAGTCATTTAAGTTTTATTTTTCCTATAGAGAGTAAGCAAACTGTCAAGAGGAATAGAAAACAAGCTTTACATGCAGTATATTCTGTATAAGAATAATACCAAAGGGGTGATATTTTGATATGTCTTTCTTGTGATCTGTGCCTTGATCTCAAATAATAGATCAATCCACCTCAGAGAGGATTTACATATCTGCCTGCATATTCATGTGGCATGTATTTTGGATATGTTCAGCTCCCAAAGCTCCACTATGTATCTCTGTAAATGCCAACTAATAGTATGTATTTATGTGAATATATTTCTGAAATAAGCAGATAACACCTATTTCCAGCTTCCTAATTTGTCAGAGTAGGACCTGTAAAAAAAAATCTAAAAAAAAAATCCCTGCCCACATGGCCTGAAGCTCTTATATAAAACCTCTAAACCAAACATCCTGCTAAGATCAATCCTCTAAAAGAATAAAGAACGAGGCAATTCTTCTTTTCTTATTTCACTGAGTCTCAGCTGGTTCAGTTTCCCTCCATCCATTCTCTTTTACAATATTTTTTCTGAAGCCATTTAGAACAGGGCCAGAGTATCAAGTGCAAGCTGCTACTCTTCAGATTCAGTAAAGCAGGCTCTGCAGAACTAAAATGAAGTCAGGGAGCCGTATCTCGCAACATGGGTTATAGATATACACAAGTGTTAATTGGAGTTTGCAAAACTTTCATAATTTCATAGAGTTTAAGGTCACCAGAGAGTGTTTCATCTAATCTGACCTCTTTTGTATCACAGGGCATGATGTTTCACACTGTGTGAAGCCCTTAATAAGACTAAAGCATTCATTCCTCAGGACACTAAACTGAGGCAACAGCAGCCACAGAGATTTTGGTGACATCAAGGCATCTGCCTCGGCAGGAAATTGCTTAGGCGAGATGTGCTTAGATGGTTTCCGCAGGGAAGCAAATCCCACGTTGCAGAGCAGGTTTGAAACCTCCAAGTTTTGTTCCACTCTGAAAATTCTTTTCCGTGAAATCTCTTCCCGGCACAAAAGCTGGTGGTCAGTGTTTATACACAGACTAACAAAAATCCCGTGATTGTCCAAATGAGGAGGTCTGTTGTGATCCCCACATGCATTTAGAACATGAGTAAGGAATATTCCCCCAACTGAAGAGAGTGGAGATTCTTTCTGCACGGTAAATACAGGTAAATAGAGTGTAAGCATGTAAGAAAGCCAGATTGGATTGAAGAACTGAAGTCATCAGTCCTCAGCCGATGCATATACATCATAGTCCCGGCCGTCGCAGGTTTGTACTGGGAGTAGGAGGCATCAGGGAGGGGAAGGAGAACGATGGCAGTGCTGGGGCTGACTTTTAGGCACTCGAAATACATGAGCAGGTTGTGAATTTACTTGCTAGCTCTGTCTGTGTTGGTTTGTGCCTCACCTAGGAAATGGTTACCTTGTTGATGATCTGGTTTTAAATGCCTGTTATGTCTTCATCAGCAAGCAGGCGAATTTCCTCATTACTAGGTTTCTTTTTATGCGCAGGTTTGTCTTCTCTGTTACCTCTCAGCTTTCTTTAGGATCAACTGAATAACCAGAGCTCCTGAAACAAACATTTTGAACAATACTTTGTTCAATACTTTGTTCTGAAACAATACTTTGTTGAGAAGTTTTATTGTTTAAAAATAGGTTTTGCTATAAACTGTTTCACTTAATGCCTCTTGTTCTTAACCTGAAAGATACAGTCAATAGCTGATCTCTCTTCACCTTCTCTTCTCCTCTCAGTTTTATATATCTCAGCAACATCCCATCCACTCATCTTATCAATTAAGTCATCCTTAATTAATTTATATGGGATAGTCATCAGACTGAACTGTCTGCAATTCCCTAGGGGGATTCCTTTTATATGCTAAATATATTAAGAAGAAGTTGACAGGCCTAGGCTGTCTTTGGAATATTTTTGATTTTTCAAGAATTGCCATTCATGCTTTCTTAGATTCTTAAGATACTTCATTTAAGGGTTTTTTTTTTTTTGCGTTGTTTGTTGGAGAATGTTCAGAGAAAAGAAATAAAGGAAAACACCTAGATTCTCCTTTCCTTTTCCACAGCATCCCAGGAATGGATATTTCCAATAGCTATTCCAGTTAAAGAGCAGAAATATCTGCTAACATGTTTCTCCAAAATTTCCACTACTTGCGTAAAATAGCTTGGCTCTACAAGCCTGAGACTTGTCTTTGTTCCAATTATTACCAACCTGCTTTTCAGTGAGCAGCTTCAGAGCTCTTTTAAACAGCCAGACTCAGTTCAAAGATTGAGCATCTGTCTTAAAAAAATAGAAATGATACTATTCTTAGAATTCAAGCAGCTGAATTCGCATGTCACCTTTAAAAATGTGGAGACAGACTGGCCCAGATTTTGTATCATGGGGACAAGAGGCACATAATTTTAATTGGAGTAGAACTTCATATGTTCTTTTATTCACAGGTAAAATCAGAAAAGTTTTTCTTCTTATTTGTTGCAAAATTTTTCTCTAGGTTAGGTGACTTGCTGTTAGGAAACTATTAGCGGAAAATTTATTCTCGAGTATGGACTAAATGACAGTTAAAGAAACTCAGAGAAACAACTATTCTGCGCTGGAGAAGAACTGTAGAAATGTACTGCTTCCCTTTAGCCTACTAGAGCATAAATAAATACACAGGTTCCTGAACACCTGATCTGATTGCGCTACATTCTACTGTAAGGGGGGGAAAAAAAAAAAAAAAAAAGGAAAAAACCCTTCATCCATCGAGCAGATTCTTTAATTGGGCTCGGAGTCTGGGATGAAGCGATTGATCTTGCACAGCTGTTTGTAGCAGTGCATGGCAAATATGTTTGCAGTTGACAGAGATGGATGACACCATAATTGACAGTTTACTTTTCTTCTATATATTTTTTTTAAGCTAGAAGATCAATCGGACATCTCCAAAGTTTGGAAAGGAAAAATAGATCTGTTTCTACTTCCAATTATTTTTATTCTGCATGGCATGTTGAAACCTGTCACAGCTGAGACCAGATTGTCCAGTTTTAATTTGGTTCACTCTCTTTCATCGAAATAACTTCTATTACACTTTGTCAAAATAAATGACACTGCTAAGGTGTTCAGAGGCACGTATCCTGGCTTACTGCAAGCCTGAAAAACGCATTGTGGAGAAACGCCCAAGTAACTTATTTACCTCAAATTACTCATACAAACACATTATAAAAGATAGAAAGCTTTTGTGGGCTAAGAAGTGTCCTCTTTTCGTGGAAATCTCTCTAAAAACAGTAACAGCGCTTGGAATTCCAGAGCATACACTGGCAGCCAACTCCAACATTGTAATCCCTGCTCTTGCAGGCGACAGCCTCAAATCCCTGCATGGCAGTCTGTGTATGCCGGATAGAGAAGTGCTGATCTTAATTATATGTGGTGGATAGTGGCATGCAGACGGGAACTCAGGAAGTAAAACACACAATCTTTTCCTGAAGTAGCGGCTGCTTCTGATTCCATAATGTGGTCCAAGTGTCCTCTAAAATGTCTTCACTTTACTCATACTGCCTGATTAGGCAATTGTATACAATCTGTCAATGCCTCTCATCTCCCTAATTAACTAATTGGGACTAAGGTGTTTGCCCCCCGGTCCCACACTGGCCAGCAAGTGAAGCTGAAGAGCAGAGCTAATGATTTAGTCTCCCCAGAGAAAGAATGAAAACCCACTGATTTTCCTCTTCATGTTCTTGTGATGAGTGTGGCCTCTTTCCTGTGATTTCCTGTGGTTGCCCCTCTCTGCTCTTAGGGGTTCCCTGTGTCCCCAAGTGTTTGTGTGTGCACACACATGCGTGTGGATGGGAACGTATGGGAAAAAGAGGGGAGCTTAGCAGGTTAATGGTAGGAGGGGGCAGTGGGACAGCTGTGGTTTTAAGTCTGCGGAGTCCTGCCAGGAACTGACAAAAGGATAGAAAGGAGAGGATGATTGACAGGGAAGGCTAAAAAGGGGAAGGAAGAGAGTGAAAGCAAGCTGTGTGGGAAATGAGAAGAAAAGGGAGAAGTGGAATAGATGGAAAAAGATGACACGATAAAAAAATGTTAGAGTGATATAAATTTGAAGGGAAAACAGAAAGCAGCAAAGATAAAAAGAGACCGTTAACAAAGCAAAACATGAGAAAGAATAAAAAAACACATTCAAAGAGATATGGTGAGAGTTGGAAAAAAAAAAAAAGAGACTGTTGAATGAAAGCTTGAGGCAAATATGTTTTATCTGTTTTTAAATGTTAACAAGTGCCAGATTAGTAAGATGGGGTTAAGAAGACTTACAGCTTGCCTGGGGCAGCAAAGAGCCCAAGGCTTCTATTAGTACGAAACATTGTTTAGTAGGAATTGGTGTTTAGAAAGTACTACGATTTGTGGTATTGTTAAGGAGTGCCATTGTTAGGGAAGAAAAGAAGAAAGATTATGTTCCTGCTGCAAATCCAGTAGACGTTTTCAATATCACTGCTCATTGACTTCACCTCCAGGATCTCATGTTATACCAAGAAATGCTTTTCTAGGGTGTACGACTGTTTCCAGCAGGAAGCTGGGAGGAGCTGCAGTGGTTGTGAATGAACAGTGAAGGCCACAGCAGGAGGAAGATGATTCTATATTTTTGTGCTTCTGATAGAATTCATTGTTCTTGGCCAGGTCTGCAGTTGTTCTAGTTCAGATCATAAAGGTGAGGATAGCGCTGCAGACAGCTTAAGGATCTCAAGGTCGTAGGCTTTTGATCCAGCCATTGAGACCCACTCTCTTGTGAGTTCCCAGCTATGAATCATTGCATAAATACAGCAGGCAACATTTCATACTGTTATAGAATTCAACTTTCTTGTAAATCAGAGTTTTTCTGGGGGATAGATGAGAGAGTCACCAATGCACTTCTGTGAAAATGTGGAAGAACATAAGGTTCACAGAATCACTCAGTTGAGGCTAGAAGGGATTTTTAGAGATCATTTAGTCCATCCCTTTCCTGCTCAGGAAAGGTCACCTAGAGCAGGATACCCAGGTCACACAGGACCTGGCCAGACAACTCCTTGAATATCTCCAAGAACGGAGGCTCCACAACTTCTCTGGGCTGCTTCCAGTAATGATGATAGTAATGAGTATTGTGTTTTTTAGAGCTGTTTTGCATCCAACTATTTTTCATTCAACAGCAAAGCTAAATGGCTGTAAACTGCAGCCCTGAATGAATACTGTATCTAGCAGCAAGGAAAGGAAAGGAAATATATGTCATATACTGACAAATGGCAATGAATATGTTGAAGAAAAAGAAAAAAAGAATAAATTAGCACTTCTCTCTTTTTCTGCCTCAGTATCCCAGAAAAACGTATATAAATGATAGCATTACATACTGCTGATTTGTTGCAGCTGCTGCTCTCTGTCCCATTTTATGCTCTATTTTGATTTCTCTTTTGTACAGCTCCAAACCCCAACATTATACTCTTTGTTAACAGTTTCCCACAAATGTCTGCACTTTTCAAAAAAAATTACAGTAATTCAAAATCTATAATTCATCTCTTTTTTTAAAAAAAATAGTAAAAATAAGAAGCAGCATACTATGGCAATATAAATTTGCCTTTTCTTATTAACCTACTCGGGTGTCAGTGCAGTTGTCCTCACCTGGGCTGCAATCATCACAGATCATTGCTGATCTGTAAAAGGATGTTACAAATGTGATTATAGTTGCAGGATTTTTTTTTTTTCCATTTTCAGAGTAAAAACACATTCAAATAAGAATGAAAATAGTTTTTCATTTTTATCTTAATTTTAAAAGTAATAATCATTAGCAGAGATTCCTTGGAGACTTAGTGATTTAGGTTTATGGGTGGGCACCCATCAGTTGTGTGGCTTACTTCTGTATTTGTAAAATTCAGCTGAGAATTTTTACAAAAATTGGGAAACTCTCATTTCTTTTCTCAGGCTTATTTTTAAAAACAGGAAGAAAAATGAACTTTGCTGCTGGAAAGCTATTCAGATACAAATCCAAACAGCGAGTGTGATAGGGAAAAAACATGGAAGTAGTGGGCCAGGATAAGGAAGAAGTGTTTGCTTATAATGGTGGAACACAGATAAGTCAGTTACAAAGATTTATATAGGTGCAAGGACCCTAACTCTGTATTTAAAAATAAATTTAATATGGCACAGACTATTCTATTTCCTACCAGTGGTGACAGGCTGTACTCACAGGAAAAGAAAGTTAGAACGAAGTGGTTTTTGAACAGTGCCATATTTCAAGGGGTGCCTTCAGACTGGCATTTTTTAAGTGTTCAGGAAAGAAGCCTGAGGTCTACAGCTAATGAAAAGAAAATAAAAGCCATGATAGAGGAATGATAGGAATATTGCCAGACCTTGGCATAGAAGTGGGGAAAAAAAGAAAGAGAGAGAGAGATTAAAAAAAGGTTCTCTTTAGTCAGCATCGGAAGCTATGTTTGTGTTTATACTTTGGTGAGATGATAGCAGAAATATGGGTCTTGCCATCATTGGGTTTAATTACTATAAATTCCGCTCCTTAGAGGTAGTCCTTGTTATAGCAAGAAGTTCATACAATGGCTTGAGATACATAATACCGACTGGATTCAGTAGCGGCAGGTGATATTAATGGAGAACTCCTGTGGTAGTGAATTCGGCAAAATGTAAACCCGAAACATTAAATCTTGCTTTGGTGGGTCCTCAACTTCTTAGGAGGTTAGATAATAATAATGATAATCTAGGAGGGCCATCATAAAACCTTTTTTTGTGATGGAGCTTGTTCTTATCACATGGGTGTAAACTGTGTCACAAAAATATCTGTATGCCCATACTTCATCCTTTTACATACATATATATATATATGTAAAGTCTGAGTCTAAGATATTTTGTGCCTATATTTATTCCTTTTCCCTCTCCCTTCTGCCTCTTGTTCATACAGATGCATCTGTTTTTATTTCTTGAAAGTTTAGGTTGTTGTGCCTTTTTTTTCTTTTAATTTGTATTTCTAATGAGACTCAGCAGACCAAACTCTTCTAAAATTCATAAGAACTTGCAAAAATCGCTTACCAACTTCTTGCAGGAGAAAATTTTCTGCCAGAGCACACTTCGATATATGTTGGTATGCATTTTAAGTATATAAAGCAAGCTAGCTATTGGGAAGCCAGTAATAATACACATTTTCTGCATTATAAAACATTTTGTATTTTTTCCAAGCCTTTTAAAAATAAGACAGCACAAAAAGTCATAGTTATTCCATCCTGCAAATGTCCTTCTTAAAATGTAATACAATCCTTCCCAACCCCGTTGCAAGAATGACCCTCCTGAACCCAGGTGCATTATGTGGTAGGACTATTCAGCTTTCTGTCTTCCTGACGCCAACATCCAGAGCAAATTAATAATTAAGAACTCATCAGTACATTTAATTTCATTGTTGAAAGTGGAAGCTAGCACATGGACAGGAAGAGTTCAGTCCCCCTTCACAGTAGATCTTGTGTCTCACCTTCTATTTTCTCAGATATGTAGTTTTTGAATGTATACTCAGGCAATTAGATATAATTCCTTTCTTGTGTGGTGGTGAAGCCTCAAGAAAAGACAAGGTTTTTTTTTTACATGAAATTTTAGCATACGTTAGTTTTTATATTCAGTGTTTTTTTTTTTTTTTCTCCACATGGATAGTTAATATTTCAGTTGTTAACATTTCAGAGTAAAGATACTGAGCTGTAGTAATCTTTAAAAGTGTATTTTAAAGGATTGTTAACATAAATGATGAAATATATCCATGCTTCTTCATCTTGCTTCTCTCAGCCTTTAAGAAAATCTCTTTCTATGTGTAAGTCAAAATGTCAAAACAAAGGATAAAGCCCTGCAATGAGACAGCGAAAACAATAATAAAAAGCATAAGCATTTTGAAGCATTAAAAATGAATTCCAGTAACTGTATGGCTAGAATTACTCTATAGTCTGAACAGGGACATTAATATAATTGTATTTGTTTTTTTCTTTTTACTGGAAAATAGAAGCAACGTATCAAACATAGATGTATTTAACCAACTAAGCCATTTTGTGTGATGTCTCCATTGGTGTTTTTTCAAGTGTAATATAGCCATGGACAAGGAAGTTCAATGAGAAAACCCTCAAGAAGGAGCTGTGCGCGTTTCGGAATATGCTGTTTGGAATTTAGACCCCTATGCTGGGAAGCATGGAAAAGCATGTATATGCATGTCGGATTGTTATGGGAGAGCCATTTTCCGTACTTTCTGTGTTACAGCCCTAAATTTCAGTGACTTGCATAAATGATAGCCAATGCCTTTAAAATATTGTGGAAATGTTTGGGGAGAAGAGTATGGGAGGGACCACCAAAAATGTGAGAGGCTTTACAAATAATCCTGTGCCTTTAAAAAACATATATGTAAATATAAAAATCAGTATCCACCTTGCAGAAGAATTGTGGCAATTCTGCTTTGTAACCATTCTTAAATCGTAGAGTTGGCTTTTAAGTGGTTCATACAGTACATCGTCTTATTACTGACGTGTATTAGATTAATATTGTTGTTAGGTATGGTCTAAGGGTTGGGGTCAGGGAATGTATCTAAGTAGAGTAGTAATGAGGAAACAGTCACTTACAGTAACTGCTGCTAGAATCTCCTGTTTCCCAGCAAGGACTCTATACAGGAGTGTTACCCTATACAGTACACAGCAAGATTATTCTGATTATAGTGGTGGGAAATGGGACAGAAAGAGACTGGCAATAAAGAAGTCTCTACTGCACTGAATCAAACTGAAATGTAATATTTTGTCTGTTCTGAGCTGTCCCTGTGTTCCGTGCTCTGTACTAATGATATTATTTCCCAGGAGTTCATTATCTTATGATTACATCCCATCACAGACTGCTCTTGGTGACCTGAGTGCTATTTGGAAAATATTGTTTTTGTAACACTTTCTAAATCCCCCTCTCTTGTTGGACATTTGCTTTCTCCCCTGGCTTGATGCCTTGCTGCATTTTCCACAGTCTGTGTGTTCTTTTCTGTTACAAAGACAATTTGCTTTCCTCTGTTACATCTGTCCGGGGCTGCTGCTCCTCTCGGCTTTGCCTTTCTCATTTTTCCTATATCAGGGCTATCTCCTGTGGTGTCTTCTCTGCTGCTAGTATATAAATTACCCTGTTGATGCTTTATGGCTTTTTGCACTCTGAATTGAGTTGTAGCTCTTATAAACGTGTGATCTGGCTCTAGGAGAACACTGACAACTTGCCATTCCTGATGCATGTGACTGTCTTGTCTTGCATTCGCTCATCTTAAAAGGTCCTTTATTTCAGTGACCTGAAAAAGCGTGAGCTACTGCATTAACATCCACTACTGGTGCTTTCCTGACTACCCCCTCAATATTTTGCCAAAGGGACTTATACTCTTTGTAAAGTTACTCCTTCCCTCCTATTTTTTTTTTCTTTTTGGTTTTTACTGTGTGTTTCTCTGTCATTGCTATGGGAACTACCTACTCACATTATTTTCTGTTGTGTAAGAATGTTTTGAAATATATCCGAGATAAAAGAAATGTAATTTTAAAACAATATAAGAAACAGTATTTCTGTATGTTTATATGTACCACATACTTATAATGAAGTCACAGAGATTGCACTCTCATAAGGCTTGCATTTAGTTTTCTAAAAATTCTGGTGGCCTTTCCATTATGTTGTTAAAATCACACACTTTTCATAATTAGAAAAGTACTTGAACTGTATTACGATTTTAAAAGTGTACTAAATAGCATAGGTTATACTTTATTTTACATCCTCATTCTTGCTGTTCTCCATTTTCTTAATGCATATTTTTGAATCTTATCCACTGAGGTGAGTTAATTTTCTAACATTTCATATTAAAAGTGTGAAAAATGATACAGTTAAATCCTATTCTTTTTCTCCAAAAAGCTAAGTAAAGAAGGCTCCATTTTAAAAGACTTCCAGGCTTCTGAAATGAAAGAAGAAACAGAATTTAAAACGAGAAAACATCTAAAGGCTAATTTTTGTCTGTCTGGATCTTAAAGCAAAAAGCAGTCTTAAGAAAAGCATCTTAGATGAACAGTACACCTTAGATTGCAAATTGAGAACTCGTGTTACAAAGCCTTTTCCTTTTCAGATCTGTATGCAGAAATTACTGTGAACTTTTATGCAGTTTTCCCTTTTTCAGGGCTTTTTGAAGTTCCCCTTTAACTGGCTGCTCTGCATCCTGATTGAGGTTCGGCACATTTATATCCAAAGAAAATCATATCATGGCTAAAAGTAAATGACATTGCTTCAGAAGGCTACTACTTCTTACAGAAATCATTTCTCCAATCTCCTTTTGATCTTCAAAAAAATAATTGAAGAATTAATATTATTCTTTAAACCAGAAATACCTTTAAGCTTTCAGCCATTACTATAGTCTATAAAAATAGTCCTTTGTAATAAATTAATTACCTTTTCAGCTCATGCATTCATTCATGCCTATATATGCACGATCACAATGTTACCTATAAGTGGTAACATGAACAAGGATAGGTTAATTTTTGCTTCTGAACATTTTAAACCAAATTACTGTTTTTGGTGACCCTGGAGTGGAGAGGTACAAACTACTTGACCCAGCTATCAAGAGCAATGTCATTTAACTCTACTTGAATATGCCTATGAAACAGGAGATGTGGTTCTCTCAAAAATTAATTTTCTGGTAAGCTATATTGAACAGCAGGGAAAGATGGATTTGGGTGGGATCGTTTGTCTTGTTTCATCTTGATTTTTTTTTTTTTTTTTTCTAAACAGAAATCAGCCCGATATTTGTGGCAAGCTGGAGTTTTGGCCTGTGAAGAGAGATTGTGTTTTCCTCCTGATGATCTAGTTCTCAGAGTCTATCACATATGATAAGCCCCAAGAGGGTCCCATCTTTGTCTATAAAACATCCACAACAGCTACTTGTGACTGTAACAGTGGAATTAAAGGCCAGTGGCTTGGGACTTAATTGCGTCCATAGATTTTTGATCAAGATTAGTCAACATGACAACTTTTGTTTTTTCCTATTTCCTTAAGCACAAGCTTTCCTGCAAATGTTTTTTTAAACAGTAACTTCACTGTACTTTTAAATAAAACAATCAAGAGCAAGATAAAGAGAAATACCTTTCTTATATGTTTCCTTTGAGGCATCAGTTAGACATTTTGGTCATAAGTACCAATCTAAAATTCCAGATAAATTGTTAGGGTCAGCTGAGATTGGCAGTTTTAAGCTGGTTTCTTAACTGAGAGAGTGCATTTCACTTGAGAGGTCTGAATGAGCTGAAAATGTCTGGAGAGGAAAAAAACAACACAAGCAAATGTTTCTTTTAATAATAGGCCCCTCTTTCCATTTACCTTGGGCAGGCATTGCCTTCACTTCATTTTTTACCTTTAATAATATCTTTAAAAACTATCTTTTATATAGAGATACAGGTATTTGCCCTGAAATCAGTATCTCCCCCTTTTACAGTGGGAATTTGGGGTTTCCTCAAGATCAATTCTCTTCTGTGAGCCGAAGTCTCTCTGTCCTGTACGTAGTACTGTCCCATCTGTAGATGGTAAATGTTTCCAAATCCTATTTTTTAAAGGATTTTTTTAAAAAATATGTAGTTGTTTTCTATTCTTTTTAGTGCAAACAGTTTTTAGCAGCAGTTTACAGGGGCTTCTGTGAGTATTTTTTTTTTTTTTTGCCAGCAACAATCCTAGCTATCGTGATGCATCAGATCTGTTTGATTCAGCCTTTCACGTTTTTATGTGGATGAAAGAAAGTTAAAAAAACAAAGCTGCATTTTCTTTCCTAAGGCCTAGCTTTGCAAGCTAATATGTCTTCCTGGGTTCTCTGAGTGAAATTCTGTCAAAATTGATAGAGGTAGCAAAATTCCTGCCACTGAAGGCCACACTATGCATTGCCTCCTCATTTGGGTGGCGGCTTTGGTCCCTCCTGGGCATTTAGTGTAAACAGTGGGTACTGCATTGGTAAATCAGAAAACGTACTGCAATTTTCTATATGCCGTAGTGAGAAACCAGGCAAAGCTGTGGTGAGGAGGCAGGTGCCTGCGGAGTATGTGGCAGCATTCCCGGCGCCTGCTCTCGGCGCCCGGACCGAATTCCCACCAAGGCCAGAGCTGCCTATTCTGCTCTGTCGGCAGCGTCCAGCTGCCTCCCGGCGGGAGCTGCTCCAGCTCAGCTGGGCCAAGGAAGTAGCTCCAGTAGATCTAAGGCCTTCAGGGTCTGACAGGTTACGTCTCACCGGGGTGTCCAACCCATGCATCCAACACCCTCCTATCAGCGACCCCTCTGCGTGGGGCTCCCCGCACAGTTTGGAGTGTAAGTCCCTTTTTAAGTCTATCGTTTTTAACCCCTTATGAACCTTGAGCGTCTCTCTGTTGGTATCCAACCCCCCCTTTCTCACCTTGTGATCACATAACATCATATAAAATTTTAGTTGAAATAGATGGACAAGCCAAGGGTAATTTCATTGCCATTTCACCAGCAGCATCTCCTACCTTCTTTGGTACAAGTCTTGGAATGCATTTGTCAGATATAAGTCATAATGACATAAATATATTTAAGAATGGCATTGTGACTCTTCAAGATTACTGATCACTGTGAATTTCTTAGCTTTCTATATTGCTGCAATTTTATTCCTTTTTTTTTCCCCCGATAACCAGTAGGTTTGGGAAAAAAATATTGGTATGTCTAAAATAAAGTAAAATGTAGTAATGAAGCAATAATAATGCTGCATGGGTGAATCATACGTGAGAATACAAGTATAGTGTAGGGTAGAACATCAGTGGCATTGTGCTATAAAGGACAATTCCTCCTGTTGCTTTACGAAGTAAAGCAGATAGCCTTCCACCATAACCTTTGCTCAGTGCTATAAACATTTAAGGAGGCTGAAAGACTTTAGCTCATTAGCTATAGCCAGATATTTTCTACTCCAGATCACTGCTATTAGGTTGCAGGTACTGCCTGGCACAAGGAATTCATGGACAGATCTGTGACCTGCAAAATGTGTATAATACTACCTTTTATATAATTCCTCTCTCCCTAGTAGTATTGCCCTCTTACAGTTCACCTGGCCAGCCTGCACTCCCTCAGTTTCCAAATAAGAATGCTGTGGGAGATTAAGTGAATATCTTCTTTTAGTGTGGAGCACATCATTTACTACTTTAAAGAAATACAATTAGAAAAAAGCAAAATCAATTCAGTAAGCAAAAAATAATGTACTGTAGAAAGAGAGAGCTACAGGCAGAGCCACAACATCACTTGATAAGTCCTTCTGCAGAGAATGAGCTGAGTGTTTTCATGTGTCTTGCCTTAGGTAGGAAGGGAATGAACCTTCTCTTGCTCTGGTGTGTTATTTCAGTGGGATTTGCCAATATTTTCTGTCTGGGTTGGGTTGGGAGTTTGCAGAGCAGAGCTGAGACTGTGTGCAACACTGAATTGCTTGTTGCTTCCCATGTGCCTGCGGTTATCCCCCTTTCTATGTGCCCAGGCTATTTAGTTGTTTCTATGCTATAATTTAGCCTATGGCCACTGCTGTAAGAGGCTAGGCAGAGAAACTGTTATTGAACATATATTAACTACTGGAAGGCCAGGCAGAAAATTCAGGCCTCTCAAAAATATGAATAGTCAGTTCCATGGTGTGTCTGTGTGCGTGTAGCAATAAACAGTTTTGTGCACTCTGGCCAGATGAATATACTGTATTAACCTCCCTACAGTAGGTCTGCCAAAGACAATTTAGTGTGTGAAAGAAAGTGTCTGCAGTGAAAAGAACAATTGTTTGCTTCTCTAATTGAGAGCGCATTAGAAAAAAAAGGCACTGTAGTGGCAGTCAACAGATCATATATTTGAGACAGACAGGAGCCCCTCAGCAAGCAAAGATATTGTTTAAATTCAAGGCTGTCAATGTAAGACAAAAGATCCCTTCACATTTGGCCCACTGTAGGAGGAAGATTATGCTTGAGATGCAAACTCTCAGCTCCTCGGTGGGCCTCTGTCTCAGCTTGTGCCACACTGGAGGATTTTTCTTCCTCAGATGTGAACTGACTAAGTAGAAGTAACCTCCTCCTGCGTCCAAGCGGGTCATGGGTACCCTTCTTGACAGAATATGGGATAAACTGAAGACAGAAGTTCAATGTGTCTTGCCTCAGCCTTTGATTTTCACCACTGATGTTGTTTGTAGACTGCATGGTATTTAGCCTGCGCTCTGAGACTGGATACTAAATAACCTGGGAGGGATATGCCCATCATGGAAGCAGCATGTGAGATGTCGGGTGAATGCAGTGAAAGAGGATGGTCTTGGTTTCTAAGTGGTCATATGTTCTGCTAATCAGGATGTGCTAATCAGGACAGCTTTGCAAAGACTCATATGAAATCTTTGCCTGGTTTATGATGTGGAGAATGAGTATGTGTGTATATGCACGTGTATTTGTGTATATGTTTATATGTATAGCTTCAACGCAAGACTGCACTGAGAGTGATGTTGATTTAGAGAAAGGCAGAGGTTTCTGAATATTTAGGACAATTAAACTTTTAAATTTTCCTGTTTTTATGATTTCTGAGACTTCTTGCAAATCATCCACGTTCTGTGATTCAGAATATATCTGCACTCTTCATCAGTTAATATTAATGAGACTACACTGGCCCATATTTTGATTTGCTACAAAAAGAGATGAAATGTCAACCAAGAAATGCTTAATTATTTTTTATGTAGGATTTGAAATGGAAAAGAAAAATCTATAAACCAAAGATATACAATTAAAAAAGCATGGCATTCGTATGTCAGAATTTAAAATAGTAAATACCCATTTAATTACTTAAAATTTCAGTCATTTATCTCATCCAAATTATTTTTTGAATCATTTCTATTCTAGATGTATATTTATTAATGGAAATGTTAGAGCAACAATAATTTCACGAAGCATGTTTATTTTTTAATAAATCATTAGTCCACTGGAATTTAAAAACTTAATCTTTTACAGAGAATTGCAGATACAGTCAGTGCATGTATTTATATGCTAATGACTCTAAGAGAAGAAAGCAGAATTAACATATAATGCTTAATTAAGAGAAAAAAAATGGCAATAATCCTATAACTTGGAAGTAAAGCACAAACCATTTCTGCTACATAATAGAGGATTTAATTATGTACTTTCAGTGTAGCAATTCTTAAATAATGGTGCTGGCACTGGCAATAGCATAGAAGAAAAAAAGTCCCAGTGAAAAGTATTGAAATAAATTAATTCTTTTCTATTATAATTTTGAAAGTTCATCCCCTACAGTTTGGTTTTTATGCATTTACATCACTGAGCAGAAGTTTCCATCATTAAGTATTTCATGGTAGATTATTTAATACTGCAGGGTGCCTTCTATTTCACTGTCTTTAAAGGGACAGTTTAAATTCCTTGGAATCCATGTGGCTGTGATTATTGGATTCAGGGAAGGTACAAATAGATTAAAGGTGTTCTCCTAGGTACTTATGAATATCCTTTTATTTATTTTTCTATATTCACTATTTTAATGGTCCAGAAAGAACAAAAAATTCTTTGATGAAGTATTGCTTAGTACTACCAAAGACAAGTTTAAGAGCATTCATGGAAATTTTTAGGTATGGAAGGGTGTACAGGAAGAAAACTGTTGCATCAGGTGATTAGTGAGTTTGGGAAAATGGTCTTTGTGGGGCATTAACTCAGCAGCTGCACTTTGGGACTAAAATCCAAGTTCCTTCAGTTTTGCACTCAGCAGTTATTCAGTGTGGTCTAGGGAGCTGCCGGGCTCTGCAGATTCAGGACCAATATATGTTAGTAGAAAAACAATTCAAAGGAAAGAGAGGAGATACCTGGCTTGGTGTATTCAGACCACCTTTTTTTTTTCCATAAATTACATAATTAAGCTTGAAGGTAATTTCACATGTAGAAATCTCTTTCAGTGAATTGCAGATGTCTGTTGGTTGCCGGCATTCAATGCTGTGAAACTTTCTTTCTTTCTTTCTTTTTTTTTTTTTTCATGTTTCCCTACATGTAGCTATTGCTGAGATGTTTGTGTATGGATGTTGGAGTGCTCTTCAGGAGAATCCTACCCTTTCAGAGCAACCAAAGTTCTTATCTTGGCTTTTACTAGCGGCTCTGCATGAATTTGCTGTACTTGTTGAGAGTAAAACCTAGCGTTAAATGATATGAGCTTTTAAATCCCATTTGGAAAAGGCCAAGTGGGATACAAATTGAAATTATGAAGAATACTCGTATGTCCCATCCTGAAAGTTAAACATTAAAACTGTTGCTTATCCATAGGATAATCCTGTAAGCATGACCTATAGTCTTCATTTTAGAAATATGACACTAAGCTCAGACAAATTTAAAATGTATGGTCCCTAATGAGTTCTTCACTAAAATGGCAGTTTACTTCCTTACTGATCAACATAATATAGATAACTGATTTAACTGTATCATTTACCATAGTGCTTTAATCTAAAAACTGTAGCAAAAGTCCATATTTTCCAAAAATGAGGGACACAGCTATGGAATGTGACTAATACAAAGAACATTGTTGCTCAGACCATTGTTTGGATGGAATCATTATGCAAGATTTGCTTACTTACAGGTACTCCGTGCTGTATAAGTCCCCACAACCTTTTTCAATCATTATATTGAAATACATTATATTCGGAGACAAGCTTAAATTACAGAATTTTCAAACAAACCTTTCAGCCTGGTTTTCTTTTTAGAACAAATTTCAAATATTCAAGCTCATTTGAGAGCCCCTAAAGGCTGTTCCAATACTGTGTTATTGCGCGTTTGCTCTGTACTGTCTTCAACTCGTGGGTGGGAAAGTATATTTTTTTGAATTCCCAACACGTCACTCCCAGTGTCTGCTTAGGGAAACTGAAGCAGCTGGTGATACCTATCTAGTTGTTCATGAGTCCTGTGAGCATGACAAACGTGTGCTTTCTCATACATATATTCTGGTCAATATTTTCAAGATGAAATAACTCAGAAATAGCTACTTGGGAGTGTCAAATTTGAGTTTTATTGAGTCTTTAATAATCAAGCCAAGTATGAAAAAAATACCTCATGTTTTTTGAAATGAGTATATAAGTTTGTCTTACAACATGTAAGGATATTAATTTCTATTGATGCATTTTTCTTTCAAATGTGTTTTTTAAATGATATTTGTTAAGAATAGCTTAGTGAATGACCACCTTTATTAAAAAGATGCCACAATTAGACTGCTAGGATTCCAGCAAACTAGCTTAGGTAAAGGATAATTTAACTTCAGCTTCAGTCAAACTACTGCTTAAGCTGACAGCTGAGTTGAGGAGGTCTGAGCCCACAGTAACTCTTTTAAAGTCAGATCGGTGCAAAGAGCCTCTGCTCAGGATGACTTGGTCGAGGAGCCTTGAAACCAAATAGCTCCAGATCAAATAAATTATAAACTCTAGTAGGTAAGACCCAGCCATGATAGCTGAGGTTCAAGGATGTACTAATAGGGATTATGAAGAAACAGCTCAAATATTTTCTTTGAACTTTTTTTTTCTATGGAAAAAGGGAAATGGAAAGTGAGCCTTTAAATGTACAAAATATTTTCTGTGCACATTATGATCAAATGTTCAGAAGTCTAGCTCTCTGAAAATTAGCATCGTTCCTCTAACATGAAAAGGTCTCAATCAATTTAAAAATCACAGTATTGACTTTGATGTACCGTATCTACTGTTCTTAGTAATTACGCTTGAAAATGTATAAAATTCGGCAAAACCAAAACACCATCTTTTCTTACCTTTCAGTAACTGTCTGGTTCCTAATGAAAAGGAGATAATCCAGTTTCTTTAGAATGTGTACCAGTAGTCCTTGCAACAGGAGTTCAGTTTTTCAGCTGGCCTAAAGGAGGTCGGAGGAAAAAATATATATATTGGCTTAAGTCTAATTTCAGATATATGGCTTTGCTTCACTTTTTTTTTTTAAGTTTTATATATTATCCTCTTGAAAATATTCTTCATATGATTCCTATTCAAAATAGTCGCTGTCTATGATAAATTTTTTTGTTCGTGCCAACTACTAAAATTTAGTGGGTCTCAACTTTATCATCTCTTCCAATTTAACTTAGCCATGATTGTAAGACCTGAAGCTATAGAGCAATGCGGTAGAAATAAAATATAGTTTGATATTCTATTTAAAATCCCTTCGTTTTTGTATATCCCCATTCCTTCTTGGCCAAAACAATTTATGTCTTCAGAATTGCGCATAACATTTAAAGTTATTGGCTTCCAGCTGCGTGGCTGAATCTAGCAGGTTTAGAAAGAGAATCGGAATCCTGTTTTTCTGTTTGTTTGTTTGAAGCAAATGGTCTAGCTATTAAGCATAGCTTATTATGTAGTATATGGCTCTCCCCTGTTACTGCTGTGCTCCTGTGCTGTCAATGCCGAGTTAAATCTGTGCCAGGGTCAGTGGTCTCCTAATCTCGTGACTGAGTTGAGAACTGTAGACATTTTAAAAAGAGGTTATAAGGATTCTTTCCTCGTTCCTAGACAAAAACTTTGTCTCACCTTAGCAATCATGGAGACAGCGCACTGCCTGCCTTCTTGATTTGTTTTCCATTTGTAAATAAATATATTTCTCTAAGAAGGTTCATTTGGAAGGGAGATCAACTCTAACAAATAGCAGGGACTGAGCATATTTGAGAAACTTTGGAGAGAAGCTGAAATAAATCAATAAATCAAATGAACTCAGTACTTCTCATTAGTTCTTCCAAGGCAAGATAGCATTCCGTGTATTGTTTTGAAAATGAAAAGAGTGGAATACCAGTTATCCAAGTCTCCACTATGGTAAGCACTCTTTCTGATGCACTGTCAGCAATGTTACTCCCTGACTACTGACTTGCTACTTCAAGTTATTCCAAAATATTCCTGGGAACATAAGCAGTTCTTATAATTGGCATTGTAAGAACAAAAGGATGCTTAGCAAAAACAATTGTGTTTTGGGGCGTATTTCAGGTATTCCCATTTGAACAGCAGATCCTTTAGAACTTGCATTTGAGAGGATATCATCCCAGGGGTCAGATTTCACCTGATACTGCTTCTAGCCGAAGTGCTTGCATCTGATTTCTGATTCTCATTTGCCATTTTTTCTTTACTACATCCTCTCCTTCAGAGACAGGCATAATGCATATATGTGTCTAGAGACACTGGTGCATATCTGACCTTTATGTCTTCCAGTAAATGTTTAGAATTTAAATTGTTTGACCTGTGTAACCTGTTTCAACCTTTTTTTGGGAGAGAGAGCTGATTTTTCTGTGTTTGTCATGCCTATTACAAGCAATACATGGTATTATTATAGCATAAAGCTTTTTTGTTGTTGTTGTTTCATTAGAACCATCTCTTTTAACCATCATGCTCAGCATCAATTAATTTAAATATATTAAAAAAGTATGCATACATGCATATGCACACACAGAAATATGTACTAAAAAATCTGTGGGTTTTTCTGAGGTATCTTCATAGCTTTTTGTGTTGTCTTTCTATTTATGCTCAGTTCTCCAGGGAAGGACTGTCTCTCCTTTTATGTATTGTGTAATTTTGAGTAGAGTGTCAGCTTTCAATTAGAAAAAAAGGACAACGGAAGTGAACAAAAAGGTGTGCGCAGTAATGTTTCTGAAGAGGATGAGAAAGTTGAATTTTCTATACTGAATCATGTCTTTCATTGTTAAAGTCTTGTGGCTTTTCCTGACAGAGGCAACAGCTGACGACTGAGAAGATATGAAATCCTAATAATTCTTCCCTATATATTATTATATATCCATAAATATATGTTATTATATGGCCATAAATATATAAAAACAAGCAAAAAGAAGAAAAATATTCCTTGATCTCTGTAATAATCTGTGAAATGCTTGAACATCATTGTCTTTTTTCAACAAAAAGTTGCCAATCATAATGCCTGTTTTTTTTTAATTTACTGAAGGTTTAGATGCTACAGACTTGCTCAAGCTGTCACTGTAGCCATTAAAGTCATGACTTAGGTACATGCATGACACCAATTTAAATATAAAAATCTAAATTAAGTTGCCCTCACTAGACTGCACAAAGCCTGTCTTTTCTCACCTCTGGGCAAAAATTTAGTGAGAATAGTTTTCACAATTATATTCCATAATCAGTCAAATGATTTATGAAACAGATATTCTTTAGCTGTTTGTCTGAGATTGTTTCTTCTGAACTGTAATGAATTATCAACAAACAGGACCTTCAGTGTGACTTCATATTTCAAAAATATGCATACATAATCCTCATGTGAGACCCTAAAATGTATGGGAAAATTATGGTGTATAGACTTCTTAAATTGTTTTAAGTTGTATAGATGAACCCTCTAGATAAGGAATTATCCTGGAAAGTAAATGGGAAGTGAGTGCTAGCAATATCTATGAAATTTCCTTAATTATCCATCTTAGTAATCAGACATGGAGCAGTTTTGTGAAAATCAAGACATAGACTCAATCAACAGTGGTACTGAATTTACAAAAAAAATATCACCAAGTTAGTCTGTTATTCTGATCTGGACTCACAAAAAACTTTTTTAGTTTTAGTTTAGTTTTTAGTGTCTACAAAAGGGTATCACTGAATAGAGTCTCATGAGCATCAACTGGACTTTGAAAGGATGCAATGGTGTATCAGTGTGGCAAAATTCCCTTCAAGAATGCAACTTTAGATTAGAAAAGTAGGTATTGTAGTACAAATCAATGAATGCACATGGACTCTAAATAGATGTAATTGCTCATTTTTTTTTCTGGTTGGTAGAAAGTGTGAATGTACAATAAATATAACTAAAGTAAGCTTTCCTTTGTCCATATCACTCATGCTTTATCACATGATCTCAGCTTTTGTTGAATGAAGCTATGATTATCAGTCGATTCCATTTTTTTAAGGACATCACAAGTTATTAATGTGAATCAACAGAGCATTGCAAATATTGCTACAGCAGATAACAGCTTGTCTCCTAATTTTCAGTATGTTTGTCCATTCAACTAACAAGTTCACAGTCTGAAATTTTGGCATACTTCAGCCAGATCTCAGGAGTTTTTTACTAGGTTTCTGGAAACCTTTCAGGATTAATTACTGTTGAATATCCACAACAAAATAAAAACAAAATAAAAATTTGGTAGTATACCTGAGGGAAAACAATTTCAATATCGTTTGCAAATCAAAGGTCTCAGTACAGCAATACTTATACAATTCAAATGTTTTTCAGTTCTGTTGAATTCCGAATTTTTTTGCCCTGAGGATTGCAAGATCTTCTTTGTCCTGAGATGGAAGAGCACTCATGCATGTGTTTGTCTCTAGTGCCATTTAAATCATTAAAGCTGGCTGTGTGTTAAATGCATGTGACCTCTATCTAGCCTCAAGTCCATAGTAATTTGTAAAATGAACCTTATATGAGCGGAGGTGTCTGGGCCAGGCCCTGAAACCAGGGCGCTCATTTTAGACAATACGAATTACAGAAGAATAACTTTAAAATAACAAGAAACACCTCATCTTTGTCTTAAAATGACCAACCTCATATAGGTAGTCTCATGTAGGATTATTCCGTAAATATCATTCTCTTCCAAACCAGTTGGTTATTTCAGAGTTAGGACTGAAGTAGCTGAACTTGGAAGTAGAATAGATAGCAGATTTAATATTTTCACCACAGGAATAAGGAGGGCAACAAAAGGTTTATTCAGCTTAAAGATCTGTTTCATTATTCTTGCAGTCATTTTCAGCTAAGCAGAGGAAATTTGGAGTCAGTGGCCTTGCCTGAGGGAGGGCTTGAGCCTGTGGAGCTGCTGTCTCGTATCCTGTGGCTCAGTGGCTAAGGTGCTCAAGCAGTGTGGAGCACCATGGTTAGCCCTTGGCTGCCTCATTTTGATCAAGAAACTTGGATATCCCAGCTCAGGAGAGTGATTACATTCAACTTCTAGTGCATGTCTGACTTATACATGCATGTGTATGTGTGTGAAGTGTGTGTGTGCATATCTATATACCTATACACACTCTCATGTCCCAGTATATAACAATGTACCTACCTGTTTGAATAAGCTATAATGTATAGCCACAGGATCTCTTCATTTCTTCACAGTCATTTGCTGTAAGGATAATTAATTAAATACCCTTGTAAAATGAAGTGTTTTAGAAATGATAAAATAAGTCATTGTTGTTGTTGTTTTCCTGGCAAAAATTTTCCAGTGGGGTTGGCTGCTAAAACATTAAATTTCAGTAAATATTCTATTCTATTCTATTCTATTCTATTCTATTCTATTCTATTCTATTCTATTCTATTCTATTCTATTCCATTCCATTCCATTCCATTCCATTCCATTCCATTCCATTCCATTTTCTGCCTCTGGATATGCATCCACTTATATGTGAAATACCTTAAAATCATGGCAGCATTTTGAACTGCTGATGGAGGTACTCAAAAATCACCAGTGACTTATAAAAATTTTAGACTTTAACAGAACATGTAGAAAATAAAAGGACATGTAAATGCATGATCATGTTTCCTGCACAGTAAGCTTTCTATTCAGACTCCTTGTAGAAGAGACCTTAAGTGGCACCTCTTATCTTAGAAGATAGGAGAAAAGTGGGTTGGTAATATAATAACTACCATACATAACATATTGCTATTGAAAAATTAACCCTTACTGAACATAGCTTACTGAACACCAGGTTTTCCTAGGGTGGCAAAAGAGAGGAGTTATGAAAACTGCTTTTAAAATTTTGAGTTGCACTTACTGGTAATCAAAATTATATGGTGTGTTTTTGTTATTACTTCTAATTCCTGTCTCTCTACCTAGAGATACAGTTGCGTGTGCAATTAAACAATATGACCCATACAGTTCTTTGCAAAATAAGAGCTGGTATCCTTTGAGCTTACTGTGGTGGGGTGCTTTATGAGTATTTTGTAAGTCAGTGACCCTTTATCCCAAACAGTTAACAGCGAATGGATATTTAAACAGTATTATGTGTCATCATGCAACTATAAAATGCTTGCTCTTGATCCTTTACTGATACAAAGCAGAATTCTTTTAATGAGTGACAATCTGTTCTTTTACCCTATCTGGGACTGTGGCCAATATATTAATGTTTTTGAGAAATAGTGCAAAGCTGCAGTGGCATTTTTGTCATGATACATATAAATATAACAACAATTTATTTATGAATTTGAGAGGACAAGAACTATCTGAAACACTCCTGAGATAAGAAGTGCACTGTTTCATAGAAATGAAATTGATTTCAAATCTGAGGAAGCTGTTTGCTGAAATGTTTATTGTTTGAATTGCATTTCCAGCAAGTTTTATGTGATTTAAATGCTAAGATTCCCATCCACATGAGAAATGAAGTCTCTGTAGTCAAGTCTGTATGCTTTTTAAATTATTCTTTCTTCATAAATGATTTTGAAAGAAAAGAATTAATAAAATCAAAGTTAATTAAACTCCTGACAAGGTAAGATTAATAAATTCCCAGTAGACTGAAGTATTCTGGTTATCCCCAAGTATTTGATGAGCAAAATGAGGGTTTCCTCCTACATGTTTATCACACTTCCAGATATATCTGCTTCTGCCTTTAGCTCTCTGCACTAAAGTAACACAGAGGGGAGTATGGGGCAGTTATTTTTGTTCTGTTGGTCCAGTGATTTTTTTTAAACAAGATTTATGTTTTCATAGGAAAGAAAAAATTGCTTTTGGGGAGAAGAGCACTATGCAATTGGTTAAAAGAAGGGTCAATGTTTTGCTGTCAATTCACACAGAGACAATTTAAAACTGCTAAAAAGATTTTTTTTCCACAAAGAAGCATTAGCTGTGAAATTCATTACCATAACATATCATTTGGACTCAAAGCTCGGCAGAAAAGAATTAGATACGTTGGTGTGAGCATCTGCTTTATATCCCGTGTTTTTGACCTAACATATATTTCAAAACACCTGCCCAGGAGCTCCTGCCACAAACCTTGGAAAGCCGAGAGCAGAGGTGTGTGCCATAAGCTGCTCCCCGTTCCCGGTGGTGCGAGCCGGCACGCAGCCGTTCCGCCCAGCACCTGGGCCCTGCATCAGCGCCCGCGATCGTCCTCGTTCCCGGCTCCTCACTCTTCCTGCTCTGAGTTACAGCTAAGCTGACAGCCCGTGGGTGAGTTTCCTGACTTAGCTCTGGCACTGGAGCCAGACTTACTCTTTTCACTAACTGCATATGACAGAACCCATCTCGTTTACCTCTTCTTCCTGATCCAGGGGCTTTCTTGCATGTTTTGGTAGGGCATGTATGATCAAGCAATCTGAGAGACAGGTTGTCAGACAAGATGGACCACACATCCGAGTTAGTGTAGTAATTCCTGTCTTCCTATAGGTAGTTGCTATGGGAAATAATAGTTATAACACAATCCAGTACAATTACTGGCAGCAGAAATTCAGGAATTGAAATTTTAGAATTTTGTTTAAAAATAAAAGCGTGTATTAAAAGCCATATTGATTATTTTAATCCAGTTTCCCATAGCAATATTGTTAAGCAGTATGACTCCTCTTTATCTGTCGTTTCCCTGTTAGGAGAGGAACAAAGCAGTTGATCTGCGATTAACTAAATATACTGGAGAATCTTTGCACTATCCATTTGAATAGGAAATGGAAGAATGCTTTAAAATAACATTTTGTACCATGCGTCATGATATCACCATAGTAACTAAGAGTTCAGTCTCAATGCTGTGCTTTTGTGCTTATATTTTCATGTGGAAAAGAGATGTAGCTACTGGTCTTTAAATAAGAAAGCTGATCATTAATTTTGCGCTTTGTAAATTCTCATTTATCAGAGCATATTTGCAAAATGATGTATATCAAACAAAGAAAGTGGCAATTTAAAATTACAGAATAGCATGATATAATGCAGCATAAAAATGGTTTCTTTAAATCCATGTTTCAAAAATAATATCATGCAGCCTTTAAAAGCCTAACTAGTTGACTAGATAGTTCTGCACCTTTGAGATGTACAAGCACACATCTATGGATGTCCTCTCAAATACAACTTGTGTTGGTGGTAAAAGGAAGCAGTTTGAAGATGATGATCTGATTGCCTTGGTATTTGCCATTTGTCATCTTCAGAAAACTGTAGATATTTCAGTATGATGGCATTTGATTTTGGATGGCAAGGAGGTTGGCTGTTTTAATAATGGTGACAAGAAGTTGCTAGATATACAGATAATGAATTACAGAAATGAGAGACCCTGAACAAGTCTTTGGCAGTCCAATTTGAAGATGTGTGCTGTGGTTTCTATGCACTATCTCTGACATACATATACACAAGGCGAGCACTTCAGCCTCCTGTTAACTAATCTCAATATGTTCTAATCCGTGTTAAACGTCAGATACAACCTACGTACAGTTGTGATTCACATGGTCACAGTGAATGTTAAGTACCTGATATCAACAATAAAACTTCCAGTAGACTTAAATGGTAAAAAATCCTGTAAACTGAGTAAGATAGTATTTTTCCCCTTCCTGTGCATGTCCAGAGAACTACACTTGTAAGAGAACTAATGCCTTTAAATTATATTTGATTGCTTAGGGAAGCAATATAATACAAAAAGTTTATGCAGGCTTGTTTATGTTTTATATATGGAGCTCAATTCCACTGGATATATGATACAGAAATGTTCTTTTTAGGAGCAAAGATAGGATGAATTTAAGGGATCCATCCACTCCTCAATAGAGAAGCAAGTAAACTATATGGAGGGGATATTTTGCTTAATAATTAAGGTAAATTATATAGGTAAATTAGTCTCCTTGCTTTGGTTAGAAATCTGTCTTATTTTTTTTCACCCAAGCACGGAAAAATTTCATAGCAATAATCTATTTTTTTGGTGCATGAATTGAGAGGGATTAGATATCCTATGTCAATTACAAACCTGTAATGGCACCTGTGATAATCCCTGGAAAAGCTAAAGTTAATCTAGAACAGTAGCAATTTACATACTGACAGAGTAACAGTCAACAGTAGAACTTGCCACAGCTAAAGTATTTCATTTCTTATTTTGTAAATATTTAAGTAGTTTTTAAAACTTGCTCCACGTTCTTTTATATTTCTTTTAGCATGTTTCACTAAATTTGTGAGTGATGATTTATGCTCAGACAAAAATAAGATTTTCACAATGAAATGCATGAACTTGTTTTGCTAACACGCATATTGCTTGATTCAGTGTCTGATATGAAGCACATTTAAAGTATTTATATAGAATGGAGTTAGTATAGGTAGCGGAAATGTTTCCAGGAATGTTATATTGGACTGTAATAACCTTACAAATAATATTTTATGATTAACAGAAAAAAATATAATAACAAGTCAATAATAGCAGTTAACACCTTTGAGAAACTCTGCTTTGCATATTAACCTTTGAAAATATTACTGTTTGCAGTAGCATTAAGTTCTAGAAGCAACCGTGTCTACCTGCCTGTAGGAATCTCTTTAATAGTACAACAATGCAGAATATGATAGTAATGAAAAGTGTGTGTTATTCAAAAAAAAGTAGATAATATTAATTCATTTTTGGTCAAACTTTTCTAGATATTAGAAATGGGAATTAACTGTAAGTGCTTGTTTCAAACCAGATTTCACACTGGAAATAAGAAAAGACATTTGCCTTCCAGGTACTTACCGATTCCATTAGACATGATGGATTTTTTGTATTATAGAGATTCTTAGAAGATGAAAAATACTGATTGCCCCCCTTCTCTAATATAGCAATAGTTCATGTCTTGGAACTAGTTTTATTGTCAAAGTGAATAATATTTTAATATGTTTAGAGATGGGCTCATTCTTCTTGTTGGAAAAATGAAACGACTTTTGACATTAGGGGATTTTGTTATCCGTTACTTCAGTAGCATCAGTGCCACATAATTTTGATGATGGGTTTCAAGTGTGATTTTTGGAAGCGTAAATGTCCATGGTGCATTATGATTTTGGTATCTCTTTATAAGCAGTGATTCTATGTTAGAGCAAAAGCATCCGGGCTTCCTGTAGAGTGAACAATAAAGTAAATCAAAGGTCTATGTCAGAATGCTCTTTAGAATAGTTCCTGAACACATTCTTTAATGCCAAAATGCTTTACTACTACTTTAACATTCAACAATGTTTTTAATTTCTAAGCCCATCTGGACTATCACAGTCTCTAAAGGAGATTCCAGATTGAGTCTCTGTCCACTTCAAAAGTGGTCCTGTATAGTTTGATTTATCTTCCCCCAGAAATACAATAAAATAATGAAGCCTAAGTGGCAGGTGAGTTTCTTGAAAATTGTAATTAAAGTAAATCAGCTTAGTTTTTCATGCTTTATTTATTCCACGTGCATTATTGTCACTTTTTTCAGTATTTTACCCCTGTCTTAATATCCATTATCGTGACTGGTGCTAACATACTCCTGGGTGGTCTTGGTGAATGATTACAGTCTCTGCAATCTCTTTTTTTCCATTGTGTCAGTTGAGATTTAGAAAATTGATCAGAAATCATTCTCAGTGTGGGAGCATGTCAAACCAGACTGTGTTTAATTGAATGCAGGCTTAAATGTCAATGAATACCTTGCATTTCCTGTGTTCATTTGCAACACTGCATAACTTTCTGTTTTCTGCTTTTCCTTTATGTATTGTTGAGTATTATGCATGGGTTTATTGCCTTTCACAGTGGTAATATACATGCAGAGTGTAGCTTTTCTCACAGATAAATAGGAAGTAGTATTACAAATGGATTTATTGTTAATTCTGTTTTACAGTTTTCATATTTTAGGCCTGAAAGAAAAATGACCCAGGACTCCATCTGCTTCTGCTCCTTTTGAGCTAAATAGTAAAAATTCATTTTTTTACTAAGCATAGGAACGCCTGGGGCAAAAGCTTTACCTTTTTCTTGTAAAGGAAATTGTCAGGTAAAAGGAGTAATCAAGAAGTTTGATTTCACTTGTATCGAGATTGCAGATATTGGTCTGCCAACTGTGGATTTTTTTTTGCTTGTTTTTGAGGAAGTGGTGGTGTATTGCCAGACTCTCAGACTGAATATGATTCTTTATGTAAAAGAGTGACTCTGAATGAAGAAAAATACATGCTCTGTAAAAGCTATACTTGAAATTTTGCTATAGTGAGCTAAAAGCATTCCTCCTCTACAGTAACTGAGTTATTCAGCTCTCAGGGTTTGCAGTCTGAGCAAGTAACAGATTATCAGGCACATAGACTTAGCTCCTTTCTAGAACTTTACATTTAGTTCATCTCCTTCATAAGTGTAGACAAACCCAGAAACAGTGCCCAGAAACAGCCTGGAGAATCCGCTGTCTTTCTGGTTTTCCCTTCTTGTAGCAGATCATGTTAACATTTACATCACTTAAAGAGCTGACAGCTGAAATGGTACAAAGACAGAGCCTTGTCTTCCAAGTCTGACAGACATTTAGTAAATTATCGTGCTATCAAAAAATAAAATTAGAGCTCAATTGCAAAGAGCAATGCTGATTGACAGAGGTCTGGAACCTTAAGGGGACCTTTTGGTGTCTCCAGGTGAGGAGCTTCCCCTCTCCAAACAGGCTGTCTTGTGCCAACTTTTTGTGCACTGCAAGAAAGACGGATGTCTAACAAGTCCATGCGAGACAAAACCAGTTTAAAAGCAGACTATCCAGCCACTAGGAAATGGTGAGGACAGGGATTTGTGCTCCTCTCTGGGAATTACACATCTTATAACATACTGCCTGGTGGTTCCTTCTTTTAATTGGGATTGGCAGCACAGAGCCTACTGTTTGCTTTAAAAATTGAGCATGCTGCTTTGAAGCCTGTCGAGAATGTAAGACAATGCAATTAGGCTTCTCTCTTCCTACTCTCCTTTTTTTTTTCCCTTTAAAAAGTTGTGGTATCATGTTGATATAAAGCGTAAGAAATCCTGGAAGATCATATGGAATAACTAGTTTTAAAATGATTAAAATAATTTTTAAAAAAATCAGTTTTAAAATGATGAAAAATGGCATAATTCTTAAGGAATTTTTGTTTGTTGGTTAGCTGTTGTTGTTCCTTAAGTCAATTATTCTATCAGTTGATCGAAGTTTTGACAACTCTTTGAAAACATTGTTTGAAAGACACTTGTGCACATATGCATCATTTTAAAACCATATTGCAGCTGCTCAGGGGCTTGTCCAGTGCAATGCAGGAGGGTAATAAATAATCTGACTTTGTGTAAGCAGCAGAGGCAGCAAACACCTGAATGAAATCCGTCTTGAGCAAAGAAAAGAGTTGAAATGACAAAGAAAAAGAAAAGCTTCCGAGGAAATCTGTGTTCTTTAATAATAAGGAATAAGAGGAAATAAAAAATAGGTTGCAAAAGAAAATTGATATGGAGAAGCTTCTTAGGTACAACCGGAACATAGTCTCCAAATCCATGTGCCAATTAACAAAATTTCTTTAATTTGGTTACTCTGATGTAAAGCTGAGGTAACTGATACCAAAGTTAGCAAATTAGTCAGCATGCTGGTGTTTGGAAAAGGAAATCTAATCTGGAAAGAAAACATGAAAGAATTCCTGCAAAACTTCTTTTCTTTGTGCTAAAACGAAATCACAGAAAATGAAGTAACAGAAAAATTGAATCTAGATAACGCAAAAAGAAGTGCTTACATTATACTAAAAAAAATAGAGTTTGCAAGTTTGAAAGTGCATGAAATGAACAGGTCATGGACCAGATTGTTACTCATGTTAAGATGATACTGTGCTATAACCTTTCTCCTTAAGTGCTTGGGTTGAAACGCTAGCTTCTCTGAAAGGATGTTGAGGAATGGGGTAAGAAAGATTAATGTTTATCTACTCAGTTTACATAGACATCAGCACCTACCTACCTACTGGAGAATCTGTATATGTCATGTAACTGTTGTGGTGCAAACCTAATCATATGGCCTGAGGCCAACGCGTTCAGCATGCTTTGGGCTTTAGGCTGCTGGTATCGCTGGGTTTAATGGCACACCGTGGCTTTGGTGTGCCATTCACAGCACCTTGGGCAAAAATGACTTTTTCCAGCTAACGCTAAATGCTAATCATAAAATGTAAAATGCCATTACATCGTGCCTAGAATTTAGGGAAGGCAAAATGGAGGTGGTTGCGCTTCTGTGCTTTCCCACGCTCTCCACCAATATACTGCTTTCAGCATCCTATTTGAATTTTGCCTCTGTTGTGGAAAGGATAAAGGCTATAAAATATTAAGAACATTCTTTACACATAAGGCAGTGCATATACAGAGTCTTCTTGAAATCTGAATTTTCAGCAAGAATTATATAGGTTTGAATCAGAGTACTTAGATCAGAATATTTATAGTAGTTTGGGGAAAAGGAAGACTTAAAGACTAAAGACAAGTAAGTAGATCTGGACAAAAATAAGAACCCTGCTAGAGGGAAGTAAGATATTTGTATGTGGGAATTGCTGGGGATAAAATACGTCTGATCATAAAAGAGATAGAATGGCCTCTCAGGTAACCATTGCAGACAGAGGGCAGGGGGAATACAAAGCAAGGAACTGGATCTAAATAGTTGATAATTAAGTAATTGGCTAGCACAAAATTAGATCTTTGGTTCATTTTAAGACTACATAGATGCATCTGTATCTAATTAAGTTTTTAATTAATATTTTAAAGAATGCTTTGACAGGTTTGCTTTTCTAACAGGCAGTCTATAAAAAGGGAAACATGGATGACAGCCTGGAAAGTAGTAAAGCTATGGGTAATCTTACATATATTGTGACCTTATTTTTATTTTTCTAGTGCCCATGAGCCCCAGTCAGAGAAAAGGTTTCCAGGCTACCAACAATTTTACAAATAGGTAATAAAAAAGCAGAGACTGTCCAAGGGAACTCAGAGTCTTGGTTTATGTCAGCACCATGAATAGTAGATGAATAGAGAGAAAGGAGGTGAGCAGATAGTGAGGGAGAGGGCTAGCAGCAAAAGAATCTAATTTCAATCCACTCTTTCTGTGTAATGCTCTTGTTTCTACCCACCCTTTCTTACCAATGTACAAAGGTTTCCATTCTAGTGGCATTAGAGCATCAGTGAATTTTCAGATCCTTCATTTACCAGTTGAACTTCTTATCCAGCTGAAATCAAAGACAGCACTGCTGTTGGCTTCAGTGGGGCCAGGTGTACTGTTCTACACATGAGAACCCCATTCCTTTTATAAGCTTGGTGAATAAGCATGGTTCAGTCATGAATAATAGATTACTGTATTCCAGAGATTTCCTAAAAGACTAAATAGCTAAATATTACTCTGAATACATAAGAATGCAGATTTGTTTCATATGGATTTCTTTCTCAATCTCTCTCAGTTTCTATCTCTATTCTGTTTTTTTTTTTTTCTTTCCCTATCATTTTGGATTTATTTCCTCTTCCTTTTTCATCCTAACTTTCTAAATGTGGTAAATAAAGGTTCTTGACCTGAATAAAATTAATTGAAAGTTTGAATGAATTGAAGGTTGAATGCACATGTGGCCTGTGCATTAATATATCATTTAATATATCCCTGAATGACTCAAGGTGTCATCTTGCTAGATGTCAGCCATGGATGGGGAAGTAGACGCTTCCTGATTGTTCCATGGAGCTATTACTGGGCTCGTATTTGTTTGCAGTTACATAGCAGTAAAATCATTGAATTTTTAGCTAGATTTTTTCTATAATTCACCCTTTGGTTTGTGGAAGAGTTGCAATTTATAGGTATGTATATATTACCAGTTTATGATGATATATCACGACTCAATTCTGGAAGTCATTTTCTAACATTTTATGAGAACAGATTAAATTCTCTAAAAACAATGATTGTGATCAGCTAATAAGACGCATTTATGAGCTGATACTGGTAGTTTTTTGTTTGTTTGTTTTTTGTTTTCCTTAAGAGAGTGTGTTCATCCATAAATTATAGCCAGGAATTTAAAGTTGAGACCAGCACTGTGAAATCTCTTCAATAAAACCTGAAGCTGCAAGGCACTCCATCTATAAACGTTAAAAATTTAGAATTAAGTGAACTGACTTGCATGTGAAAACTTCTTATGGCCCACACATCTTTCCAATTTTCTCTCTCCCTCTCTCTCTCTCTCTCTGTCTATATATACATATATTTGTATATGTATATATTGGTTTTTTTCCTGTGCATACCTTAGGTTTGCTATACTAGGGCTTCACAGAGTGAAGTCAATGGGCCATGCTACTTATTATACACTTTTGTAATATCTGTGTGCATTTTAACAAAGAGCAGGGAAAAAATCAGAAGTGTAATTCCTACCTGCACAGGCAGAGTCATGTCTTAGCTAATATTATACTGTCTAAAAATGGAGAATGTGGAATTATTATGAAAAATTTGTAATGACATAAGAGAAGAGCAGCTGATGAAAACTACTTCTAAGATATCTTAGAAGGTAATCTTTGGCATTGTTTTATTTTTTTAGCAAAAAAAAAAATCTATGCCAAAGAAAGGACCTCAACAAATGGGGTTCGTTAGCTGTGGAAATGATGTTTCAAGTTCCGTTTCTGAAGACTTTGTATATGATGTACAAGGTTTTTGTTCGTTTATTTGTTTATATATATATATATATATATATATAAATAAATATATATATATATAAGAAATCTCTGGTCAAGATTTTGGTATGTATTACCTCCAGTTTGGAGTTGCAGTTCATTCTGATTTAGTATCACACGTATATTCAAATAACATATTTAAATAGAAATGAATTTTACAGTCTTTGTTATATTGTTGAATTATTTTGAAATTTTGAAAACCTAAATATGATCTTTTTATCTTTCTTTTTCTTTTTAATATTTGTTTTATAATAGGAATAGACAAAGTGAACAAGATTTATAAAGATTACCCTCTTCTTTTTAAAGCATCATTATTACCAGTGGGTATTATTTTTCTCCAATCATTTATTACCTCTTTCCATTTCCCTGACTTTTTATAAATTGAGTAGTACAATGAGCTCATTAACTTATTGCCTTAATGCATTAGAATATGCAGCTGCGGTGGTTAATTTGTATAGATTCATAAAGTATTATCTAGTATATTCTTTGATAATACTTTTCATATATTAAAGCTATAATTTAAAAGTATCAATTATCTCATACTCTTCCAGTTTTTAAAGTTAGTTCACTACAGCAGGGCACCCTCTGGAACCTGGATCAAGAGAACAAGTACAACATACATTAAGAAATTTATTCCATAGAGTTTATGATGTCTGTCCCAGACTTGAACCTGAAATGGAGAATTTTCTCTTGCTGTAATCCATATACGTTGAGGGCACATCAGCTTTTGGAGATTGGAGCCAACAGTACACTTAGTTTTCACAATAATATGCAAAAAGCAGAGAAAATGAGAAATCATGAAGTTAGTTGAGAAGAGGTTAAGCTGAACAAAAGTCACCGAATGCTCCAAAAGAAAGCAAGCAACTTGCAGGTTTTAAAAATCATTTTAAATCTGACAAAAAGCCAGTCAAGTCTAGTAGGATGTTGATACAGTTCAATTCCACTGAGAATCTGAATTGTTATAATCTGTACATGTTGAAGCTTGTGAACGGCAAACCACGGTATCAAAGAGGCCTACAAACAGCGTATTACAATAATCCAGACTTGATGTTATAAAAAAATGAATCAAGAGCTCAGCACCCTGTGGAGACAGTAAGCTTTAATCTTTACCCACTACTAAATTCCTGAGATGGGATTAGGTGCTTATGACTCTCAAAGTCTTATCATGTGTAGTGAGCTGAAAACAGTAACTTTTCTGTTGACATTATTTAAACCATGTAAGATTCTACTTACTCTGCTTCAATTAAATGATCTTTAAAGCTCTCTTTTTTATTGATTAGGATTTCTCAGGCTGTCATTCATAGCTCACTCATATTTCCAGCACAAAGATCAATTCAATTACTTTTTCTCTTTACCTTTCCATCCATAAAATATTTTTAAATAGAATTTTCCACAATGTTCTAAGAGTAATTTTGTCAAAACAGACCAAAAAACCTTTAGTGGAAACTGCATGCTCCTTTTTGTGCAGACTGTGGCAGGAGAGAAGGTTCCCACGCTTTTGAATTCCTTCCATGATGCCTGTTCAAAATTAAAGATATGGAATAACAAGTGGAGCTTAACATAGTTTGCTCAGTAAGTATAAAGAACTTAAAAATATCTGTAATATTCCTGAGATCATATCAACTGTTGCAGTGGAAATCTTAAATGATGTAATTATTCATTCTGGAGTACGGTTTGAGTACAGAAACACAAATACTGGATGACACGCTATTCCCCAGCATATGCTATATTTGTGGAAGAGATGCACATTTATACTGCTTGGTACCAAGCACAGAAATTTAAGCTTTGATTATCTGGAGGTAAAAGTTAATTCCTATTTAATTTGAGGGAGAACTTCATGCAAAATATAGTGGAGAAGAGATGGAAGAAAACCTGAAAACTTGAATTAAAAAAGCACAGAGGAAAATCAGCACAGACACTGATTAAAAATAAAAACAGAGGAAAGAACAGGGAAAAGATAAGGAAAATTTGGATCCTCGTGACATTGGAATAGGAAGAGTCAGATGTTCTGGACTAGCATGAAGAACTTTCCTATCTTTTCGACATCTCAGTAGAGTAGAGTAGATTTATCTTCATCTGGATGAAAATTTATATAAATTTCCCTCGATATAAAAGTGGCTTACAGGGATGAGAGAAAAGCACACCTAGGCTTTTTTTTTTTTTTTTTTTTTAGGCAGTGTTATATGTAAAACCTTTTCGAGTTGGAAAGCAATGATGGAAAAAAAATCAAAAATCCTGGGAGCAGGAAACCATTTTCACAGAATTTCAAGATGCTTTTCAATTACAGTTTTATTTTAAATAATGAAAAAAATGAGTTCTTCACATTGTTTATTTTGTAATTGCTTTGAAAAATGTAATGCTTTGACCAGGATGATGTTATAATTTTTTCACTGAAATTCTATTACTCTGTCTTCCAAAATATAGGAAGTTCTTTGATCAGCTTTATAGTTAACTGTAAGGAACTTATTAATGTTTTCTATGCATTCCAAATGATATATGCTACACCTTTGGAAACTTATATTAGAAGCTGCCCAAACAATGGGATGATACAGGACAGATCACTCAGAAGTGGAGCTGGATGTTTTTCTTTTAAATCCTTTGTTCCTCAGAGATGCGCTTCCAGAAGAGCTGAAATAAGAATCAAATGCAGAAAAAAATGTTTTGAAATACTTGTAAATGTTTCTATGGCTGCAATAAAAGCCAAGGAAATGAAGGACTTGGTTCACGAAACTGCTGGAGAGTGAAAATGTCGTTATCCTCATTTCCCTCAATATTCCGTGAGTTAGAGTATTCCACGATGATTTAGAGGACCTTCTTTCAGAATCTTTTTCAGCAAAATTTCATTGTTGTATCCCACCTACTGGGTGATTGTCCTAACCTCCAGATTGTAGTCCTGTTCATTTTGAGGATCGTGTGCAATTAATATTTAAGTTGTCCACACAAAGTACCATCTTCTATTGCAATCATGAATGATTCAGTCTGGCATGAAGCATATCTTAATTGCACAGCCTTCTAAACTGTGGTGGGTCATGTCACACAGAGGGGAGATATGAAGTTTTTGTATTTTTACATCTTAGGTTAAAGAAGAGAGGGTAAATCAAAGAGGATCCTTTCTGCAGTTTAATTTTTGTGATTTCTGTATCGATTTTGTTTTTAACACGCCCCAAAATTAAATATTATATTTTCGGGCAAGTGAAATTCTATGTTAGATCCACAACTACTAATGTAAAAGCATGCAAAAGTTTGAGGAAGGAAGCACTGAAATTTTTTTGTGATATAGAGAGAAATGTCAACTAAATTGCTGCTATTCACAGAGTGAAGGAATGTATAGATTCCAGGCAATGGCAACTAAGGAAGAAGTTTCCATTCTTTATTCCGTGTACATTTACAATTCAAAATGCTTTGAATTATAAAGACTTTTTAAAGTCATGGAAGAGGAAAGAAACTTCTGCACAGTTGCCATTGTTTATTTAAAAGGGAAAATAAGTTCAGGTAAACTAAAACCAATGGATAGGTAACCTTCCATGGCAAACATTGTTTTGTGACCTTGTAGAGAACCCCTCAGGGGGGAAACTGAGAGCAGTTTCCTGGTGCTAGTTCATATTTACATGAATGTGCGTTTTACTTACTGCCTGAACCAATAATCAAAAAAATACTTTAAGAAAAAGCTATACTTAGCTTTTCTGTTTTATGTAACATTGTGCATAACAGATGTGTTTCATAATAATAATGGAGATAATAATGGAATCCAATGAGGCTGTGTCTTTCAAGACTGCTTTTGTGTACTAGTAGAGATCATACCAACTTACGTTATTCGACAGTAAGCCATGTGGGATCTGATGGAACATCCTTTTTAGATTTAAAAAGATAGCTCATATCTGTTTACTAAGCCCTGGTATTTGCAGGTGTGAAGAACTGCTTACAAAAGTCTGACATTCTTATAGCATCTGCAGAGGAAGTGCAATAATATAAAAAACTACAACAACAAAAATGAAAAGGCTTGTTATATTGCTGAGCTAAATATTAGTTTATTTAAATTAAAGACTCTTTCCTGTGCTTGTCTATTAAAAGCAGAGACAACAGTCCTAGTTATAGTACTAGTAAGTGATAACTGTGTTTTTTTTTCTTTATTTTGAATGTCACTGCACATAATGTGAGCCCAAGGTAGCAGGACAATCAGCAAGGGTCTTTCCATTGCCAGAACCGGGGTGATACTTGGGCCCTGTAAGTGGTGGTGGGTTCTCAAAGTCAGGGCAGCTGAGGGCAGCTTCCACATAAAAGCTGTGGGACCACATCTTGCTTTGGAAACGTCAGAGTGCCCTTCCCAACTTACACACTAGCAAAATTAATCCTTAACCAATACATAGCTCTGCTACGGCAAATAATGTGTCCTTGTGGTTTAATTTTGTTGTAGGAATTAAGCTGTACAAAGACGGTTGCTTAGTTGATAGCAGACATGAAGGGCGTTCTTATCCGTTGCCAGCAAAGTGAGTTATGGTTTGTGGTGACACAACTGAATCAGAGATATCTGTTTACAGCAAGAAATGATTAGATTAATGACGTAATAGCTTCTGTTTGTTTTCCTTGCCTGTCAGCAAACAGTCTCAAGTGTGTGCTGGATAAGAGGGAACTGGAGCCCCTTGGACACGATGTGCTGGAGCTCTCCATGGCTGCCACAACACACACGCAGTCAGTCAGATCTCCCGTGGCGGCTCCCAGACCCATGGGGCAGAGGGGCTGGCCCAGCGCCGCCGTCCCCACGGCAAACGGGTGCGCTGACATCAGGTGTCCCTCAGGCTGCACTGGAGGGACTGCTGAATGCCCAGCACACCTGAGCTCTTCTGCATGTTTGGGCAAGAGGAATTTAGTTTCATTTCCTCTCCTTGGCTCACACTTAGGGGGAGAAACTCATTTCTGATGAGAATCAGTTTCTACACCTTACCTGTCATGAGCATCTATTATTTTTTAATCTGGAGCATATCCAAACTTGGATTCAGCAATTATGGATTCAGATTCCTGGATTTTGTATGCGGCAATTATGTGCTTTTGATTTTTTTGTCACCTTCCTATTGGGATCAGCAAAGTTAGAATTCAAACAATATATATTTAAAAACTGTTCAACCCTGTAAGAGCTACTGTTGCTGTAATATTCGAATTGCATGGGATTTAATTATTCTCGTAGCGTATTTGTCTCTAAAATGAAATACTGCTGTGTGAAATATGCTAAATACGTACACTCATTTATTCCATGTGGTTACTGGCTGTGCTGCCTATCTGTCAAATAAATAAATACATAAGCAATTCACTGAGTTAGGAAGAGCCATCCTTAAATAAGGAAAATGGTTGTTAGACTGTTATTTTCAACCAGATTATTGCTGTGCATTTATTCTTAACTGCCCTCTGTTATAGGTTTCATTATGTTGCCTGTTAAAATGACAGCCTGACAGCTCTGTTGTTTCTCAGGGTCAGTTTTATCTCAGTTATTGAATACTCAAACCTCATTAACTTGCTGCCAGGCCTCCAGAACTGCATGGATTCCTGTCTGCAAATACGAACATTTAGTATCGAGTACTTTTGCATGAATTTTATCATTCAGATGTATTTTAGGGGAAAAAAAAAGATTTGTGCTGCCATCAGAAAAGGGGGCTGTTAGTTTGGGCGCTATAGTGCATACGTAATAAGTGTGTAACGGTGGTGAGTGATTTTTTTAAATATATCACAGTTTTTGCTCCAGAAAAGGAGTTGCATTTTTTTAAAAAGTCATCCCTCCATTTTTTTTTTTTTGCCTGGCAGCTAGTCTACACTACTGCTTTGTTGTTTTATTTTATGGAAGCTGAATTATTAGAGCACTAATCACCTCTTCCACTACTAAACAGTACCTCACCTATGCATCAGTAGAATTGATTGAAGCTTGCAAAAAATTGGGTCCAGGGGAATAGACTTCCAAAATGGGCTCTAGACCTAAATCACTTTGTATTTATACTCAAGGGGATCTTAATGACTATTTCATATGCTTTTGCAATTGCTCCTGATAGTCAACACAGAGTTTGGTCTTTTTACAGCAATCAAAAAATCCTAGACATACAGCAACTTGCTTATTATTACACAATCATTTCAGGATAAAAAGAGATATTTATATTTGCAAGGGCTAGTAACAGTTTACAAGATTTTCAATATATTTTGCTATTTTTTTCACAACCAGAAATTCTGCCGATTGCACTATTAAAACGTTAAAGATTTCATATTCACTTCCTCTAGCTTAAATATTTACAATGGAGGATATACTCTGGTATGATATGAGTACTTAAAAGACAACTCAGTTATCTGTATGCAAAGATGTTTTTAAAGTTGATCTTTGTGCTTTTATTGCTCTCCTGCTTTTTCTGTGAAGACTGATCTCCTAGTGCTCCATTTCAGAGGTTAAGGCTCTTATAAGTTTCAAGCTGTAAGTGACTGAAAATGTATTCAAGGCTGGCAAAGAATGAGTCTAGCTGTTCCTTACTTTTCTTGCTCCATCAACGGAAGGAAGAACTGAATAATCTCCAGTAAATTCTCTGAGGTGAGACTTCCCAAGTTATTTAACAGCCCTTTGGTCGAGAGTGTCCATATTATATATATATATGTGTATATATATATATAAAATATACTCCTTATCACAAAAGAGTCACATGGGATGATGCGTTCCATGTCTGTGTTATTCTCTGCAGCTGTCTATTGTACAGGACATACAGAAGCAAACTTTGCCTTGTTGAATATTACTTAGCATTGAAGTGATTTCAACAGAAAATATGAGTTTGAATTTTGGGGGACTGGAAATGTACTAAGTATATCTTAAGTTATGGTTGAAAGTTTGAATCTAATATAGTTAGTTAAGATGATGTGCAAAATTAACAAATGTTCTTCTCTTACCGGTATGTTTAATGCTCAAAGCACAGCCACATATGACTTAACAACATGCAAGTGTTAAATATATATATATATATATATATATTATTCTGGATTAGTTAATATATAATAGATATAAGATAGATCATTATATGGAGACGTGTAAATTTAGGTTTTGACCACTTGAAAAAGTACAAACTTATCCCTACATCACAAGTTTTACAAAAAAAATACAGAGGGTACTCCTCTACGTGGGAAGAAACTGTGTGAAGAGAGATCTATGTGTCCTCAGCTGCTATTTCCTTCCAGCCCAAGATTGAGGCATTTTGGCAGGACAGTAAAAGAAAGTTCCAACGTTTTACTTGTGAATTGTGCATGTCAATGACCATAAAGAGGGCTTCAGTCATCAAGGATATAAAACCAGCACTTCTGGTGTTTTAGAGGGAACCTATTCACATTTTGTTTCCAAGGTGATATATCCAAGGATATAAAAATAGTATCAAAGCTTTCAGCTAAACAAATCAAGGTATCATTTTGCAGTGTTATGTAAGTGGCTCATGTAAGTAACACTACATCTTTTAGCGTTATTCAAAAGGCTTCTGTCAGAGGTAAAACAGTAGTCTCAAGCACTCGGGTTTAGGCTCTGCTTGAGCTCTACAGGCTAAAGTGTTTCAGTGCACTGCTGAAAGGAGTCTAGACACAGCACTGAAGAAGAAGTTAAAATGTCTAACACTAGCCACAGGCTGACTGTCAAGGTGCTTGCAGTATGTATGGCAGCAGCAAACTTGGTTTCTGTTTTTGTCATCTTTTGACCCTGTGAATGAAGATTAATTTTTGTTGTGACAAAGTCTTTACTGTAAGTCTTGAGTTTTCTTGATGCTGATAGGTAAAATCAGCAGCAAATGTGAAAACAGTGAAAAAAATGAAAACACATAGTGTGGTCAGACCTTTCTAGCTTAGTCTATGTTTGATTATAGTATAATCATTCTAGACTGTAGTAGCTACTTCTTCATTTTGATGAGTCATTAGTTCAACAAATAGTGATGCTGTCCTGAGAGCATACCCTCAACTTTTTAGGGCAACTACGAGTTTGACTTTGAAGGTAATGTAGAAAAGTGTTATTAATCTTATTATGCATGCAGAAAATAAAGCACACACTTCCAGAAACCACAGTTTTCAAATATTCCTGCGTAACACAAAGCAATTTAAAGCATTTCAGCATTTTTTTTCAGATGGGAGAGCATCTACTACTTTTATTGAGTAATGAAGTCAAAGGCTACTTACATCCAGCTGACCAATACTATCCAGTGAAAAGTACTTTTCGTGACCTGTAGGATTTCTGATAAGATCTCTCTGTAGATAGGATGTTAGTTAAGTACCCAAATATGTCTTTTCCCCAATATAATTTTACAGATATGTCTCAAGAAACAAAGTAAAGGTTGAAGTGGCATGATAAATATATATAGTAAAAGGCATAGACACAGCAAGACAAAAAGACACATGGCAATACGATATGAAGAATCTTAGTTGACAAAAGAAATAAATGGCATATGTAGTTTAGACAACTGAGTTTAGGTGGTTTAGATGAAGATGAAAGATAGGCAAATTAAAACCTAAAAATCACTTGAAATTGGTATAGACCTAGGCAAAATTTAGAAAGAAGAGGAAGATAAGGGAAGCCTGTAAAAAGGATAGATCATTAATCATTGGAAATTCAATTAGTTAATATTGACTGGGCTGGCAATTATGGAATTGATAAGAAAGGGGGTACCTCTTCCTGGAGGTAATACAGGACTCTCTCCTGATGCCTTTTGCCCACTATCCAGTAAAAGTAGAGGCTATTTTGTGCTTACTCGTAATGTTGCTGGGAAATAAGACAAGGATGATAAATAAGATGAAAGTTGAGAGTCATCTAAAGTCTAGTGATCACAATGTCATCAGAACTTCAAATGCCCTTGAGGTTATATGTCTGAAAGGCAATATCTCAAAATCATTCAACTTTAAAATATAAATAAATAAAGATAGAGAGTGAGCAAATGTGGAATGAGTTGAAGAAAAGTTGATTAAAATCAATTTCAGTTTCAGAAATTTAGTATGAAAAACTAGCTTGATGTCACAGGACTGAGAGCTGGCCCTCAAGAGACCATGTATCAAAGAAACTACTGCATTTTTATTCTCCTGTGTAGTGTAGAGAATAGGGTAGGGTGCATTTTAGAAATAATTTGTGTGGTCTCATGGGAAATATACCAGTCACACAATTCTTTCTCAGAAAAAAATCTTCTCTGTTGCTTCAGAAGGCCCTGTTTACTTTGATGCCTGAAAATTAGATATTTCAATAATAGTTCAGAGGGGGCAGATTACAGTAAAGAATTACACTTCTAGCAAAGGAACAAAAAGGAATATGCATTTACTGAAAACACAAATGACTATATAAGCATTCCCTTTGGCAAAGGGTTCATTTTATGCTCACAGAAACAAAACTGCAACCATCTTGAATTAGTTGAAATGTTCACATTAAAAAGAGTAAAGTAATGGGCTAAGCATATAACTGAAGTCAAAGGAGAGTTATATGAAAACTGGATCATATCATAATTTCATAGGACAGGGAAGACTAATGTTTGTCAGGGCTTGGCTAAATTACAAACAGTTTTTGTTCTCATTTTTTCTTTGGCTTTGTGCCTTTAGTCTCCATTGGCTTTAGTAATAGCTGCAGCTCATGAATGTGCAGTCTGCCAGACTGCAGGAAGGAGAGTCATAATTTTCTTTATTCTTTCAGTGGGATGTTCCCAAAACAACTATAATGGGCAAAGACATTTTTCTGCTCCCCTTTTAAGACAATACTTCTAGTGCTAATGGTGTTACAATCTGCATATAACCAATAGTTTGGTAGTTAAAGCGTTTTCCAGAAACATGGGCAAATTGAGCTCTCATTCATTTAGTGGACAAAGCAATTGAACCTGAGGCCTCACATTCTGTGCTGTCAGGGGTGTTGATGTGTGTTCTTTATACAGGTAAAACAACTGTAAATTTTGCTTAGCTAGATAGGTTCCCAGGTTAATTGCTCAAGTTGTTAAGGTACAGAATTATACTTTCTTCCATACACCAGAAGCTTCTTACTGTGAGCCCTTTTCTTATTTTATGATGACTGAAATTGGAACTTTGGTCTCTCAAACTACTTATTTATTATAAAGCTTTTTTTTTTCTCTAGAAAGATGCCTTGTGGTGTTATTTCTTTAAGTAAGTGTGTTACAGTTTTAATTGAATTGCAGAATGCTGCAAGAACCATGAATTAGGCATCTCCACTCAGCAAATATTGACTTTCATCAATAGTTATTGTAACAGTAGCATATACAATACTACAACAGTGTTACATGCAGATACTGTTTATGAGACACTGCATAATAAAACAAAGATGAGCAGAGGGTGTAATTGTTACAGAAAAAAAAAAAGATAGACTAGAAAGTATTGAAGTGTAAGTGGCGCCAAAGACTGAAGTCTTGATGAGAATGATCTAAGCAAATGATTCCTATGGGAATATGAACAAGAGCATAGTGGGAGTTATTACGAGAAAAGTCGCTGCTCTAAAAACATTTGCCTTGCTGTTGCATTTACCTCTGAGGGACTTTCCATAAGAAAAGTATTTTCAGTCAGTCAAGCTGGCATCATTACTCAGTTGAAGGAGTTAGTTCTCAACAAATTAGTTTATGAGAAAAAGATGAATATGCTGTGCCTGTCGTTTGGGGGGCCACAGCTGGATGGTAATAGCTAGATGTGTGCTCAGTTAGTGATGTCTTGGCTGTAGACAGATGTCTCCAGCCTTTCTCCTCATTGATTTGTGGTGAAACCACAGATGTGGCAGGAGTAGCCGTGACATTAGGTTATTGAACCTTCTGTACTGAGATAAAGGCAGAATTATGAGTCAGATAAAACTGTCTGAGAAACAGGAGAAGTTGAGCAAAATGCCTTGGTATGTGCTCTGTCAGTATCCTATTCATATTTTATTATTTTATCAGATTAAGTTCAAAAGTAGATGTACGCATATGTGAAGTTTCTAGTAATGTTTGCAGATTTTGCTGAATACTTGTAAATTCTTGCCGTGTCAGTGCTGATTTTGAGGACTAACTCGATTCTGAGACTCTTTTGCTGGAAGTGGTCTGGAGGTCTCCATTCTCTTAGGAAAAAATGTCATTTCTGTGCTTGAATTTGGCCTTGACAAGCAGAAGTACATGGAAATACAATTAGAATATGAAAACATTAAAACTGGAATGGGAAAATGTATTGGAAACTATAAACATCAAAAACTCCACTAACCCTCAGATTTTGCATGCAGGCAATAGATTTCCACAGGCTATAGCATCAATCTTTAGTCTATTGAATTTTGAACTGTTTCTTGAGTCAGGGTCCACGAGTCAAGGTTTCTACAAACAGGTGGGCGTTCAGGAAGCCACTATTTCTGCTTTTAGCCAAGATAATGATGTCTTCTTTCCAGTCCTACTGCTGATGAACTCAGTGGCAAAATTTATGTAGTTTTCAGTTCCCAAGACTACAAAAAGGAAGAAAAAAAAAAAGGAAAATAATATATTGAATGCTTTAATCAGAGAAACCTCTCAGTGATTTTGGCTTTGGATAGTTGCTTGACAACTTGATAACCATTTATCACATCGAATTAATTTTGCAAATTAACCTGTGGTAGTACAGAATATGGATTATCTCAATTATGGAAATGTGGTTTCCATTTCTATTCCATTATTATACCATTCCACTTATGACTTTATGGTAATAAGTGCAGGGCATATCTTTCACTGATACTCATCCTACTGCACATTATTTAATGGAAGCTGTTAGGTGCAGCTACTCAGAACTTATACTGCAAAGTTAAATAGTATTTCAAAGAGAGAGAGAGAGATGCTTAATGTGTATAAAGATTATGCCTGTCCAGAAATTATGAACTGATGGTGCCTAGATGCTACAGTGATAGGCCTCTCTTAAGGACTTATATAATTATAATGATAATGGTGAACTTTGACATAAGATATGATAGAACTATTATTTCCTTCTGCATGACATCAAAAATTAACTATTTACTTTCAGTGAACCTTCTCTCTTAGTTTTCAAGTGTTAACTCCTCAGTAAGACTTTCCTGCATGCTATGAGTTTTCTCTTTCATAGCTTAACCAGAGTCTGTGCTTTTTTCTCCATGCAGAGTGTGCCTGCACAGATGAATGCAATTCCATGCAGTGATGCTAACGCGTGATTATGGGAAGCAGTAGAATGTTGAAAGTCGTATTAGCCTTGCTGGGTGAAATGGGGTGATATGACTATTCTGTTTCCAACTTCTGAGCTAGCTAGCGTAGTGTGGCATTGTACTTTGTGCAGAAATTATGGTGTTCTGGAGGCAGGGTAAAAAAGAGTGGGGTTTGCTTTAGACCACCCAGCTGTGAAATGAGGAGTCATACAGCTTTGGCTGCTGCAGTACCTGCCAGTATCATGCTGATTTATCAAAGGTCTGCTTTTCCTATCTGCTCATTCTACTGGATTACTCAGTTCATGCCTCCTACTCATGCTTTCACACAACTCTGCTACTGAGGCTTCCTCCACCTGACTTTTTTTGCTCTGCAACTGTACGCCCCAGGTAGAGAAATTGTTGACTGCTTAAAAAAAAAGGGGAAGGGGGGCCAAATAAGCACCCATTATGAGCCCTTTGAGCCCTTCTATAAAGAAATCAAATGGATTTTCAACTGTATGCATAGAAGCAGCAGGGACTACTTTTTTAATGGCAGAAAAGGCATAATAGTAATTTTAAGAACCTAAATTTCAGAAAGTAGTCTTTTGCACCAGAGAAATGCCAGTCATCTTTATAGCAGGCAATTAACATGTGTGACTCTGGAATCCTCTCTGGGTTTATGTGATAAAACACCATGAGGTTGATTGGACCTTTTTCTCCTCATGCAAAATGTTACTTTCTTTTGATTTCAAGGAAATTCCAAACTCTCTGTTTGATTATAAGGTCCTGCACAAATTCTCCAGAGAGGTAAGCAGAGGTCCCTGTACACTGAGTTTGTCATAATTTCTTTATAACAGCTCTATTATGGTTAATTCCCTGGAAGTCAGCTGTAAAGCTCAGCAGGTCTCCTCCTGATATCTTTCACATTTGGATAATTAACTGAGCTGTTTGAACAACAGAAACTTTATAATGTTCAGCAGTGGGAGTCTTGCAGCTGATCAGCTTTAGCTTCATCAGCGCTTGTCATTCTAACACTTGAAGGGTAATGTTTCAGGATGAGTATAATCTTTCAGCAGGAAAAGAAAAGATTTAAAAGGTACAGGAAAATAAGGGCCTCAATACATTTATTATGCAGGCTGTAATACTCCTTGTGGTATGTTGCTCATGTACTCCGTGTTGCTGTCTAAGAAGGATTTAGTCAACCTTGTATCTGTACAAAATAGGCTTTGCCTGATTGCAAGGAAAAAAACAAGTAACGAATCCTCATGAAAACCCATTCTCAATATCCTGAGAAACAGCACGCATAAAACCTTTGTGCTGATCATGCAGTGTTTTCCAGGCATAATTTAATTTGTTTAGAAACAATAAAATATGTCTTGGTTTTGTTTGTTTCTTTGTACCCATCTGATTGATGGTTAAAATGACCCCAGCATCACCCCTTTCCATGGAGTCATGTGCCACTGAAATTCAGGGAAAAGGGACACCCAGCTTCCTGAATAGAGAGTGACCTTCAAAACAAACTAAAAGGAATGTCTGTGTTCCTAGAATTCCTAGGTATCATGAAGTATAAGTTTAATATGTTACGGGAAAACATCACCCTGTTCCTTTTTCTATATTTTTTTGCATCTTTCTCCTTCCCATTCACTAAGTACTTCTGTATGCAATTTGATCAGGTGATTAGGAATCAAATCCATCTCCAAAAATATATTTTACAAATAGTTTTCATTGTTTCTCCTTGAAAATCAGGCATAACTGGGAAGCTTCTTGTGAATAATCTATTCTTCATTTAAAAACACCTTTTAAACAGTGAAGACACTTCTGTAAGTGGAGAAGTACTGATATGCTGCAGTAAATGTAGTTTTGTCTATCTCTGTAGTAGTCTTCTACTGTTTCACACTGTATGTCACCAGTAACATACCACGAAGGCAGTAATGCTAAGCCATTTTAATGAAAACTCAATGAGTTTTACCTGAGAGGCTAGTGAATTGAAAGATCTGCTTCATCAAAAAAGAGAAGTTTGCGTTCATATTTTTGAAATAAATATGGTCCATTTTAATTGATTGTTTAAGCCTCCCCCACTCCTCCATTTACTTTCTAACCTTTATTCCCAAAACAAGTACTAATTTTAGAAAGATTTGAGACTGTTTGGCATTTATTTATTATCCAACTGCTGGGAAGACTGTTCAAAATTCAGAAAGGTCTGTAAATCAAGACATATTATTATCTGCAGTAGATAATTATTAGTTATATTTAAATGTTATTGTTGTAATGACTAAATTGTAAATGGAATAAGGGATGCATTTTTTTTTTAAATATGGCAAAAGCAGCATGCGGACTATAGTTAGAAATTTCCATGTTTCTTGGTGCAGTTTATCCTAATTTTAATGAGATTTGTAGTAGAACTATGAAGAAAATCTTAAAATGTGTGTTCTTACTGTTAAATTCCTGGGTACTTTAAGGACTACAGGGAAAAAAAAAGTTCTGACAGAATACAGTAAAAAAAAAAAAAAAGAAAAAAGAAAAAACTCTCTACTGAGATCTCTTATTATATCCTAGTTATGAACCTCTCTATTTGTAAGTGTAGGCACAGATTCTCTTGGGACTCATACTGATGAAGTTAAGATGCATAAAACTCAGGTCAGGTTAATGTTTGGCTTCTGAAAAGAATTTTTCAGCATTCATTTTCCTTTTTTTTTTTTTTTTTTTTCTCCCTGCCTCTAGCTTGGATAACAGCAAACACAATAAACAGTGTGTTACATGAGAATGACTGATAGCAGAGAAGCTGTTTATTGTTATAAGCCATTCTTCTTAGCACAAAATAGACTGTTTTCTATAAGATAAGTAGAATGCTTTTTCAGCGAAAGAGGTGCCAGTTTCTGTAGGTCTTTGCACTCCTCTGAGATGTGAACCTATTCTTTAACAATACAAGCAATGTCTAGGCTTGTTAGCATAGCCTCCCATGGTAATATTTCTTTATCCTAATAAAGTGAAAGAATATGTAGTATAATAAGTCACTCTGCAACCAGGTTAACTTAAATATTTTATTAAGACAGGGGCCATTAAACTGCAGCTGCAGTTAGATAAGGCAAAATTCAGTGTTAACCATATCAGGATTTTCTCTGACACTTTTCCCATATTGCTTTACATATTTTTTCCTAATACTTAAGAAATATTTCTCCCAAGTGTCACTGGGATCTCTTTCTTATAAATGCCTTGTGCTGGAATTGCCCCTGCCATGTACAACTCCACAAACGAAAAATTAATATACTGAAAGCTTTAATCACCTACTACAGCTCAGATAATCCAATATTAAAACACATTTATGCATGAACAACTAATAACTAATAATTGAAAGAAATTACATACAACTCTTGAAACCATTTCTTAATTGTAACTCATTAAAATAAATTACGGTATATTATCCCAATTACAATGCTGAAAATAGAATTTAACAGCAGTTGTTCTGCCACTTTACCTTTCATTTTAGCTCTCTCTGTCAGATATGTTTTGAAAATAATTTGTCCTAATCAGCTGGTTCTATATATTACCAACTAGTAGATACACCTCCTTGAAGAAAATTCTTAGAGAGGCATTGGGTTAAGCATTAAAACTTGCACTCATTAGAACTAATTGAATGTTATTGGAGTGAACATAAGGAGTAGTTGCTGTGGTTCAAACAACATAACAACTATACATTCATATAATCGCACAGTTACCTACTGCCGCATTTATTGTGAGCCGTACAGTAGCCCGTACAGTTCTGGAGAACTGATGTTAAAAACTTGACTGAAGGTGGATTTAGGTAGCAAGATCTAAATAGCAAATAGTCTAACAGTTATTATACCACAAGTCTCCCTCCCTCAGAGAACATGGCTCATGTCCTAACTCCTCTATAATTCTTTGTGTAGTGCAGTGAACTTTCTGAAAGCTGTGTATTCACTCGTATGCTCTGAGCGAATGCTACATCTGCCAGAAGATCAGCTGTTGGGAACCTCAGCACCGTTCCTCAGGAGGACGCCCAATTGCCTCTCCTGGAACTGGGGAGCACAGCAGCGTGCTGTGTTCCTGCACATAGCTCCTCAGAGAAGGAGAGCAAGGCAAATCAGAAGAGCTTTCAGCATCTGCGGTTCCCTAAACTCATGGGTGCTCAGCATTTTCAGGATTTGGCCTATTTAATGGGAAGGCCTAGTTGATTGGAAGGCTTTACTTGATTTCATTAATCCACAAAAATTGCAGCCTAAAACAAGTTCTGGTTCTCTTGCAGGCACAGTTACAATGTGCCACCTACTTGCTCTCTGTTGTTAAAATTCTTCTTTGGAGCCAATACTTAGGAAAAGCCATGTTTTTTTCTAATCTTTTTTTCTCTTTTTTTCTAAATTGCGTCAATTATGATATTTATATTTCAATAATATGCTTTTAATGTTATTTTCTATTTCTCATGGTGTCACTCCACTTTATGTTTGTTACTACTGTCAAAACCTCGTTCAATAGTGAATAAACATAGATTAAGCTTCGGGATTAAGCTTCAGAAAGGTCTACAGCATATAGTGAAATAAGAGAGTGAATTTTCTGAAGAAATTTCAGACTGACCTGACAGACTATGACTGAAAATCTTCCAGGGTGCATGGGTAAGGTTCTCCATTAATAAACTTATTTATAGTATTATTCATTTATATTTATTAGGTAGTACTTGTCACCTACTGAGGTGTCTATGGAATTAGTAGAATGGGTTCCAGAACAGCTACTGCATGGCTGGAGCTGGGATGCTGCAAGATTGCTGTCTGCTCCATTTTGCAATGAGTTCAGTTTGTTATCAGCCAGATTGCATTACTAACTCTGGCCTGCAAAGTGTTGACTTCTGGGGCTAATAACTGTTTTCCTCCTCTAACACCAGCTTGAAATGTTTGTATTGCTCTTCATCTGTAAAGAGAATGTGTGCCCTTCAGGAGTGTGTGGAACACAACTAATTAAAGCTTGTCAAAGGAGGGGAAAGAAGAAAACGGACTGATTCTGTAGTGCACATTTAAAATTAAATTAGAAGTCAGTCTGCATTTGGATTAGGCTCAGGAAACATAAGAGGTACAAAATAATTTCTATTTTGAGTCACATTTTTGTAAACTAGGATCTCTCTTTTGTCTTGTTTCTGCTTTCTCTGGAGAAGAGCTGTACTACATAGCTGAACAAGTACTTTTGTAAGTTGAACTTTAGAGACTTTGTGGAACAGAATCTCATCTTTTTGCTTCCGTTATTGTTTCTCTGAGGGATTGCTGCAAAAGGAAGAAAAAACCTTTATAGCAGCAACTCTCTATCATTTAAGTTATATCCTTCCATCCATAGTACTCTTTTACCATCTAAAATAGAAAGTAGATAAAAAGAGCTGGTGCCATGAGTTGAACTCTTTCAATCTCTGCTTCACCTGTGTTTTCCTGGAAAAAAAAATAATAAAAAAAAAACCCAGGATGTTTATTTTAAAAGTTATTCAATTGCTGGTTTACTTGTGTTTGGTACACATTATTCATACTGAAAAGTGAGACCCTGAGAAGAAAAGGAGGAGTTTGAAAAAGTATAGGAAAGAGAGAAAAAAGGAAAAAGGTAGGGTGCAGGGAGAAGTACATTAAGATGCTGAGGTGAGCAAAGGTCTCCTGTATGCCTCTGTGTGTGTCAACTGTGAAAACATTCTTCATCCTCCCTGTCTCAAAATATCACTAAACTTTCTGCAGAATGAATGTATTCAAAAACTGAAGCATTAAGAATTATCATAAGTAAGAACTATCAATCGAACTCCACCTCCCCCCTCGCTAATGTGAAAGTTTAACAGAAAATATAGTATTCTCTTTAATTACACTACATCCTGGCATTTTTTTCCTACAAGTTTACTATCTCTTCTAATGCACCAAATGAGATAAAGATGACAGGATAGTTGCCATTCAATATCTTTATGATTCAGGATGATATATTCCCTTGTGAGTTTTCCTGACTTCCATTGCCAGGCATCATCCACCTTCCTGCTCTTGAAAGAGGATCTGCGGCTCAGAGTGATTACATTTTGAACTATGAGGTTTCCAGTAATTTAAATATCTGGCCTGAGACATGGTGGGATCTGAATGTTTAGACTTGCCAGATCTTGCTAATGACCTTTCAGCCAAATCTGGTTTTCTGGACACTCCTGTGTCTCCTGTCTTTTCTGTTGGCGAGACAGAGAGCAGTTGTTTAAGCAGCACACACAATCTAAACAGCCAATTTATCCTTCTGCATCTGGTCGTTGTCCAGGGGTAGGCAGAGAGCAGCTGCTGAGGGCATTAATCTCTCCCAACCCTAAATGCTGCCCTCTGCTTCACCCTATGGTGCGTGTAAAAGGATGACTCACTCCTTATTCCTTCCGTGGCCGATTTTGCTGCTTGTGCAAGCAGCCAGATACAAGCTGTTACTGCAAATAAGGTTTTCGCTGTAAAGGAAGTTGGCCACTTCTCTATGGAGTCCAGTATTGTGTCCTCAGACCAAGATCTGAAATTACTGGCTGCTGAGCTTGGCCCATGCTGTTTTAGCATCATCAGCATTTTCTGTTGTCTTTCATGTACTCAGAATACAGATGCTTTTGACTTAGTCATAGCTGTAGGTATTCAGCCCTTTGGAAAATCAGACCATGAACGTCTGAAGTGAAGTATCATTAAAGGAGGAATATGAAGTGGCCACCAGAGTTTAATAATAATAATAATAATAATAATAATAATAATTCCATGAACCAAAGAGTAACTATATGGCACAGGGAAGTCTAGAATCCATTCTTTTTTTTTTTTTTTTTTTTTCCCCAATATGGTTCTTTTTGCCATTTATCCAGAAGATAATCCTTTCCTTTTCTTGAGTAGTATATATAGCTATACCTAGTGCACTATTCCAATACCAAATTCCTCTAGCCCACTCGTGCTATTTCTTCATGTACTTCACTCAGCCCAGAGACTGCTCTATTTTTTTTTACCTTTAGAAATTGCCGTTTAGTGCCAGCAAGTATGGAAAGTGTGAGACCAGTTTGGTGGGTAAAGAATTATTTCTGTCTCTACTATTGCTAATTGGATCTGTTATATTCATTGAAATACTGCAATAGAAATAAAAACTATCCCAGCCCAGGGGAATTAAAATAAGTTGTGTTTCAGAATTAATTAAATTGCTGCAGAAATCAGATTATACGTAACCTTATCTGCAAGCCTGTATCTTTGCATACACTTTATACCACTAAAACAAATATTGAATGTGCTTGTAGTCCCCTTTACTGTTCATCCTTTTTGTACACGTGCTTTGCCATACAGAAGTTTTCCTACTGCTGTTTGGCAAGAACTTTCCAAAAGTCCTGTTTTAGGGGACAGATTAGCATGTAAAAATCAAACCAAACTCCTTTCCAATTTTGTGGCATAGACTTTTTTTGTCTTTTGTCATTTTAATACTGGGCAAAAAAGTTAATATTTGAGCAAATCAGTTTAACCTCACGATACTGTTGTAATGGACAATATCTCCAAATAATCTCTGTTTTCCAATGATGACCTAAACATGATAGATTTTTTGTGTCTGTCCCAAGAACATGCATTATTGTTCTGCATGAAGAATGTTCTCCTGCAGAATCGTAATTAGAGACAACATCTTATGAGTTCTAGTCTAATACTTACTAACTATCTCTTCTATCTTCGTTACTACTTTAAGGTAATGGAAGAGATTTATGCTTACCTAGAAGAACACTATCCCAAAGAAGTGATTGATTCACAAGCGCAGCAGAGTAGAATCTTGTACCTTTAGTGGTGGTTCCTCTTGGCCTTAGCACTAGTTACCTAGATTTGTTCGGTTTTTAATCTTGATAATAAAAGAAACCAAGAGGTTGTGAAGTGAAATTCTGCTCTCCATGGTATCTGTTCGATTAGCACTGAGAGACTGCAACTTTATATCGGTTCAGTGTTTTGAGTCAAATGTACTCCGTTTGAAAGTAGCGAGGCATTTTCTTCCTACTGTTTTCAACTGCTGACCTTCTGAATGCATTTTAGGAATAAAAAATCAAGCTGATTCTTTGTGCTCCATCCATCAGCAGTAACAATGGTTATGTATATGGTAAATACTACAGTTGGCTCATTTTTTCCTAGTCTGTGAAAGGTAAACAGAGTTCTTCCTCTTCTAAAAGCTAAGAAAGAGGACAAAGAAGGAAGCCTTCATTTTAGTCAAATGTTGTAAAGATGTAGCAGTAGATGAACCCAAGGATCAGCTCTGTTCTCTGGAGATTTGCTACTGTTATGGGTTTGTCTTCTGTTTTTGTAATTATTTATTAGTCTGTTTTCTGGAGCGGAGCAATGCTGTGAAAGCGTTGTTCCACACTGCCACAACACAGAAGGATACTTTTTCAACTTACTTCAGACCAAGTTCTTTGTGTAAGACATAGCAATACACTAAATAAAGGTGGTTATACTGTAGTTGCTAATTCAACTTCAGAAGAAATCAGGCGAACCATTGTATTTTGCCTTGCTAAATCCAAAAAGAGAGGAGAGATCATTCTTTTGTATAGTAATATCACCCAATAGATGGCAGTATAATCTTTAAAATAACACCTTTTGTAATACACAGAAGATTGGGATGAATATCAACTTCTGGCTGTCAATTGACAAAAGAAATATAGGACATTTTGTTTTTAAAAGAGGCACTATAGGAAAACATAGAAGAGCGAGTTGTTTTCTAATGGGACTTTTGTCAGTTCAGCTTAATACAATCACAGTTTTGTTCCTTGGGAGTGTTGTTGTTCTCACTGATCAGGATTAAAAAGTACAGCTTGAATGGTTCCAAATGAGCATTGATTTCCAACTATAAAAGACATTGTTTCTGTTATTGAACAACAACTTGAAAAGAGGAAATCTCAACTCCAGATATTTGAATTAGAAATATGTATGCAGGTAATGTGCATGCATTTGTACATATGTGCTCACACACCTGCACACAAGCATGCACTTTTCAAATAAATAATATGGATGTTTCTAATTTCTGATTCAGAAAATAACAGAATGTGATTGATCAGAACAGCCTCCCGCCCCCCAAACCTGGATGTATTTTGTCAATAATAAGCAGCTTACATAATATAGACTGTCGGTAAAAATTAGTCCTTTCATTTTACTGAGGATATATATTACAGTTCAAATATTTATGTATATATACACGTATATAAAATTGATCGTTATGTTTAAAGACAATTTTAAAATAACTTGAAAATAACTTTGAAAATTATGTGACTCCATTAGAAGTGCAAAACTTTCTATTCAACATATTCTGTAACATTTTATGTCATTCTTCTACTGAAGTCTATTGACTTTCGACAGTGCACTTTGCATAGAAAAGAGAAATCCCTGTGCACCCATAATTACAGACATTTGTTAATTATTTTAAGAAGTGCCTGATTTTGGAATAATTAAAAACATAAAATTCATTCTGCGATACTATTCTTATTTGAGGAAGAAATTTTCATACAACAATGATAATTAAGATGAAAATATCATAACTTTTATTATTGACAAGGTAAATCTGATATATATCAATGAACAGTTATCTGAAGTGGCTATATTCTTTTAAAATGTTCTTTAAAAAATTGATGAGCTACAGTTCAAAGTGATGCTTGATGCTTAATTAGTCAAGTGTAGAATTATTATGCAAAGACTGCAGCAAAATGTAAACTAATAGCTAAAACACTAGGCATTCTTAAGCTTTTAATGCGAATCCAGAACACAAAGCAGGCAATTAGAAGCAAAACGGAACCAAGATACATGTAAAATCACTTAAACATATGGTAAGGAACCTGATGACCTTTCAGTCCCAAACATCTCTAGGAAATTCTAGAGCAACAGAAAGACTTTAATGTGGGAGGAAAATATAGATTTTTACTGAAGGAGAGAGGAGGACTCATGCAGAAGCGTTGGGGACAATCTGCAAATCTAATTGGCTAGTTGTACTCATTTCAGCTTTGAGGCTGTCATTCCGTCTCCCCGCATTCTGTATCATTCTTGTTTTATACAGGAGCAGTGGAAGAAGGAGAAAAGCCTTCAGCAAAAGTGTGATGGAAGTGGGGAAAGGAAATGAAGAGTAGGATTGCAGAGATCATTTTAGTTCCCTAAAAAGTGCCTGAACCAGGACAATAACAACAACAACAACAAAGTTCTCAGTTCAAGGGCTTCAGTATTCAGTTAGTCTCCCAGGAAATAAAAGACATGATGGAGCCCTCCATTTGTACAGAAGCATGAGAGTATTACTTTGGTAGGCATCAATCACAGCAAACTTTAATTGAGGATCCTAAATAAGAACATAGTTGTCCTAGGTTCTAATTTAACCAATAGAGTATACCATACAGGAGCTTGTTCTTTCCTCAGTCTGTCTTTTTTACTGTTCTTTCAGTTGAACTGTTCTTGTTTGTGTTTGAGTGAATACACCAAAATCCAACAGTTGACTCAGAGCATGCTTACCTATCTTGTTTCAAGGAGAAACAATGAAATGAAAATGCAACAAAATGCAACATCTGTCCCTTAATGCATGCAGCAAAGTCTGATCTCTGAAGGTGATGGAGTGTTCACTCTCTGCCTTAAACTGAGCTCTTTCAGGACATTTCTTCCTTAAATTTATTTTCACTTCTCCTTGTTTTCTAGATATGTTGACATTTTGAGTTAGACATGCACACTGTGCTCTCTTTTCCATTCATAAACATAACTTCAGTAATAATAATAACCTGTGATGGAGTTATTTGCTATTTTTGAGCAATTGCTTTCAGCATTTCTTGTGTTCTCCGTTTCAAATCCAGAGCTGTTATCAAACCCTAATGAGTCTCAGGCTTCAAGACAGAAACCACAGACAAAGTAGATGGGCTACTATGCTCCTCCGTCTCAGCCATGAGACTCAAATGGTGAGTCCAAAAATGATTGGTTCCCTGCCCTTAGCACAGAAGAAGAACTTTAGGTATGATGTGAGGTTTCTGTTGGTTGGACCAGGCTTGTCTTTTGCTCTGAGGCCTAGCCCTGGCTGCTAAAGTGGCACAGGCACTTTTATTTTGTTAAAAAGAAGCAGAACGTTATTTTTAGAGACCCGAAGAGTCATCTCTCTGACTCACAAACCAACCTATGTAATCGGTTTCAGAACTTAATAATATTGTTCAAGTGAACAGGGGTACAGGCTGCAGGATTAAAAAGAGTCAAATGCGCATAACAGCTCACTTCAGCTTTGCAATCAGACAGGTAATTATTATTTCTCAGGATGCCAGAGTCCAGCAATTATAAAATTTAAATATTAATTTTAGAAGTCTTAATTAGAGCAGCCAGAATAGTCCTGTTCAAAATGGTCCCAAAAATAACTTTGCAAGAAGCTAATAGCAATTTACCTGATTGAGGAACAGGTAGGGATTTAATTAGAAATGGAAAATGCAGTTTGCTTCTATTTGCATAGTAAATAGAAGAAGAATCTGATCTTTTGGGGGAAGTTTTTACTTGTTTTTCATTATTGAAATAATAGGTTATCAACAGACTCAGAAAAAATAAGGTTCAGTTGATGTACATAAACATGTGATTTACATTGATTTATGCCTGATCTGTGTCTATTTTATTTATCTGTAAATATCAAGTAAATAGATATGTAAACAAAGATTTTTACAGTCATCTGTTTTCTGATATATGGAAATAAAATAATGTGCTAATTTGCTTCTCAATGTGAATCATGATTAAGCATGTCCTTCACTGGGAAGTAAATACGGTGTAGTTTTTTCTTTTTGACTGCATCTCAAGCAGTGGTTGTGCAGCAATGAAAGGTCAGGCCCTGGTTCTGTGACCAGCATATCCAGGGAGATTTCATTTCTTCTCATTGCTGCTATGGAGCTGTTCTGCCGTGACTCTCAGTAGCAACCTCATTGAGAAGTGCTGGTAGTAAATTCAAAGGTGTTACAAATAGCTCTAATTTGGAAGGCCATAAAGTCTTACAAACATAATAGATACAGTTTATTGATGAATGTTGTAAAATTTAGAGACTGCAGCTGAGATCAGGTCCTACTTTGTCAGGCTCCATAGAGCCCAGCCATGGTGAATTCACGTCATAAGCAGACAAAAACCAAGACGAGGAGATAAAAGATATTTTTTCCAAAATGGGAGAACAAAGTCAAATAAGACTTAAACAAGCTGTTTTACATCATGAAAAAAGAATGTTTCATGATCTTTTTCTTAACTAAAATATTCCAGTTAACTCAGATCTTTTCCCCCTTTCATGCTGTGCATTGAACTTGCAGTCATATTCCTTCCCTTCTGGAGCACAGGAACGTAAGTCCTTTCTTTTCATTCTCAGGATGTCATTCACCCCAATGACCTCTTCTCTGAGTTTCCAAAGCTCTTTTATGTCTGAGTTGGGGTGAGAATTGTTACAATACTTCACATTAGTCTTAATTTGCCTTTGATGGATATAGGAAAATTGTTTTACAATAAATTGCTTGTATCCAGTTACCCGATGTAGCTGTTTGCTATGCAGCAGAGAGGATACTAAGAATCTTATACCAATAGAGTTGGTGTTAGGTACTCAGTAGCTGTGCATTTGTCTTTGCTGCACAAACTGTCTTGCTTAAATGGAAACTGTTTTATTATTCTGAGAGATATTTCAGAATTTCAAAATTAAATACTGTAGAGTTGGGGGGTGGGGAAAAAAGAAGTTCAAGCAAATGAAATACTTTCTAGTTTGCTAAGTAAATCATTTGAGTGAAATTATGATTTGAGTGCTTGCTCTGGGAAGCAATTAATACAAGGTAAAATAAGACTTGAAGACCAGTGAGTAGGGAACTCTGGAAGATGAAAAATTGAAATTCAGTCCATAAATTTAAATCAAATAGCTTTTATGTTTGCTAACAAGAGGCAGTCCTCTGTAGAATAACTAGTTGTCTTTCATACTCTTGTTCATCATGATCAGAAATTTCATTTTGGTCATGAGATACCTGGAGGAATTTTAGCGATTGAATTATTTAAAGAATGAACAATTTGTGGTGAACTTTTTTTTTCTTGTTGTTGTTGGAGAATTCCTGCCTGGCTGCAGGCCCTAGAGGGAGTTGCTTGGGAACCATGTAGCATGTTTATACATCTCAGCAGCCTTGGCCATGCTCTTCCCTTAAAAAAGAACTGGTCACATTTTGCTGCAGCTGAATTAATCAGCAAAGATTCACTGGAAATGGTGGCAGTAAATTGCATAAGCTTTGTGCTGCTCCAAGCCCTATCTGAATTAATTTTTTCTCTGAGATATGCATCCTGAATTTAGATCACAGTACTGGCCTTTTTTGTAAAAACTGTAGGAAACATAGAATACAAATAGTGCTTGGAATACGGTGTCAAAAGAAATGAACCACTGACGTATCTTTAACACAAAACATGCATTCTAAAATAGAAAGAAATTGTCATGGTTTTAGAGATGACTTCTCATGATTCATGATAAATAGTTCTCTCTTCCTCCAAGTAAATGGTACTGATAACAATCAAAAAGAAGTGTTCCCTAAAATTTACACCACTGGTCAGAAAATCTTTTAATGACTGAGAAAGTTGCATATATTACCAAGATTAGTTACACTCTTCTCACTTACAGTGCTATCCTTTTTTTCTTCAGATGCCGAAAAACTTAACAATGGAAACAGACAATTAAATATACCATCAAAAATATTTTTTTAAAAAAGGAATAATCACCGAAAACCCAAATGGCATTCTCTAACAGTGCCTGAATGTACCATCTGTTTCCATTGCATTATAAATTGATGTGCAAAATTGATATGCAGTGCTCTTTCTGGGGAGCTTGTATTTTGCATTCGCTTTTGTTAAAAAATGGATCTAAAGGAAAACCATTGCCCTGAGTCGTGCCAGGTTTGGGAATGGAGTGTTCAAACTAGCCTGGGGTCTCACAACTCAAACCTGGATCCACATCTAAATGTTGCAGCTGTCCACGTATATATAAAGTGCTAACTACAACTTTGGATGTAGACACCACACAGCTTGTCAGATGTTCAGGCTCCTGATCCAAATGATCCGCTTTTATTTAGGACTGTATCAATTGAATCATTATAATGATATAAGACTTGCCACCTAACTGTGTTAAATAACCATATAATCAGTTAGCCCAAGCAACCAACTTGTATTAGAGACTGTATGGTTACTTTAACCCAATGCCAGGCATACAAATTCAGTCTTGTTTGACTTAATATGCTGTAATGCAATAGAGTAATGGTTTGCTATGGCCACAACAGTTGTGATTAGTTTGGATGGAAATCACCTTCCCAAAGTAACGTTTCCTTCTGTAGCTGGAGGGAGCTCAGTTACAGCTTCCTATGCCTGCATAGTAGTCCAAATACTCCCAGGCAGAAATGGAACAGCCAAAGAGCTCCTCAAATCTAAGCTGGTGACGTATTATCTCAGTGGGCTCTGTGCTGGGCAAGAAGAGATGTAAGTGAAACCTTCCCTGACATCCCTGTGTTGCCTTTTTTCCCCATGTTACATATACTGGAGAGGCTTAAGAGACAGCATAAACAGGAACCAGTTCCAAAAGCCATGTCTGTGGTGGGTTCCTGCATGCTCGAGTTATTTGTGAAGCACGTTTTTACCTGCTTCTTCTTCATAGTACAATGAGCTATGAATGTCAGGGTCCTATCATAGAATCATAGAATGCTTAAGGTTGGCGGGGACCTCTAGAGGTCATCTAGTCCAACCCCCCTGCACACGCAGGGTCACCTAGAGCACGTGGCACAGGACTGCGTCCAAGAGGGGTTTGAAGATCTCCAGAGAAGGAGACTCCACAACCTCTCTGGGCAGCCTGTTCAGTGCTCTGTCACCCTCCCTCTTAAGAAATTTTTCCTTAAGTTCCTGTGGAACTTTTGGTGCTTCAGTTTGTGGCCATTATCTCTAGTTCTGTCGGTGGCCACCAGTGAAAAGAGGCCAGCACCATCCTCCTCACTGCCTCCCTGGAGGTACTTCTAGACACTGATCAGGTCCCCTCTCAGCCTTCTCTTCTCCAGGCTGAACAGACCCAGCTCTCTCAGTCTATCCTTCCTCTCCTTTACTAATTCTGAAATAGGGATTTTATTTTCATATATTTAGGAGGTGTGGATTCGTGCTGACATACCACAATAAAAATTGCCTCTATTGTGGCACCATATTCTAGGCTTGAGTAGCAGCCTGAGAGACATTGGGAATTAGACCAAGAGTGTGGCTCCAGATGGACAGGAGGGACCAGGAGAAAGAAAGGTTAATTTGTTTTTCCTATCTTCTCCATCTTTTTCCGTGGAGAGTTTAAATGTTTGAGTTCTAAACTGTTACATTAAAATTTTGCCTAGTGAAAACGAATAAATCAGATATTTGAAAGTCACTGCTTTATATTCTGTGAAAAAGGCTGATTATATTAATTGATTACTTTTTTATTATAAAAATCTTAAACAGTACTGATGGTACATCACATCACAAATTGCGTTTTAAATTTTTGCAGGCATAGTCTCTTCATAATGAAGTTCTGCGTTAATTGCATTATATTTTTTCTTTATGGTGCTGTTCTTCAGCAAGTGAACACTAGATAAGGAAGAAATCAAAAATAATAAATCTGAAATTGTAACGGATACAGTAAATCTGGAAATGGAGACACAGTGAATGCAAAGTATATTTGCGTTTGATGTAAATATCTAGCATTGATGTATTTTTCTAACAAATGATATCTAAATGGTGCTCTATAGAAAGAATGTATGGTCACTTTGTTTTGGTTGTGTATAAGGGGTTGGAGACTATTTAAAGATTACTTGACATGAATATTGCCATTAGGAAAAAGCAAAAGATGGCATGGTTTAATGAACACAAATTATTGTAGATAATTTAGCCTCAAGATTGTGACAATATGAGGGACCTCAGCTGTTTGACTTAGGGCTGCAATCACAAATGGTGTTGAGTCTGTTGTTGATTTTAATGGTACTTATGTGTGGCTGAGCTACTATCAGCCTTTACACCACACTGAACTTGCTGCAAGTGCACTTTCTGAAACTTGTGCTTTATAACCTACTTTCTGAAAAGCATATTGCATGACAGCATCAGTGTCAGACTGTTTTGTGAGATACATCTGTGTGTGGGGATTTTTCAGTCCTATTTCATATCTATCAGGACACAGATGATGTCTGCTGCAGGAAGGAATTCAGTGATATTACTGCATGCTTGGAAAATGGTGTTTGTAATCACATATTGGGATTGCTCCTGTTTATCATGGCTTTCTTATGCAGAAAAAAAAATGGGGGGGGGTTTGCTGTGACCCTCCTCACAGTACTTGGTAGTACTTTATCTTCTAGGTACATTGGGCTAAAGAAAAATAAGCATAAACCAGTTGTAATAATCTATTTTCTTTTTAGTTTTTGTACTTTCCCCTTGTTTGAATATTCCTCTGTAGTGGTAGGTTAGTTACCACCCGAAAATGAACCAATTGCTCTTGATTTCCAAGGATGTAACTCACATTTTAAGCATTTCTTCAGGATGTAAGCTGGACACAGATCTTTGGAACATTTAATTTTATCACATTTATAATATTAGGAATATTTAAAATGTGGTTAGTTTAAGAGAAGAGGAAAAATAATATGAAGTCAGACTAAATAATTCTATGTAGCATTGTTCTACGTATGAGATCTGAAGACTACTCAACTCCGACAAATCAATGTGGGTCTAGTCTGCAGGCATATATTTTACTGTTTTATACCACTTTCTTTTAGGAGAAAACCAGGAGCGAAAACCTGGAGCAGAGCTGTAATGGATTGAGATCATCAAGGAGCAAGTATGCCCCACGCTGTAGAAATAGGCTCAGTGAAGTAAAATCACAAATAGCAAATTTGCATACTTTCTGAAGAGAATGCTGTTTCATTTTTCAAAATGTTATGTAACAGCCTGAAAATGTTTACTTTGTAGGCCTAACATTGAAGCAAATAAACCCGGTACTTGAGTATACCTCATATAGTCAACTTTTTTTTTTTAATAAATTACTGAAACTGAAGACATAGAGGACCAGATCTATAGAGGTATTTTACTTACAGAGGAATTTATAAATGCAGAAATTCACCTAAAAATAGTAAAACAGCCCTTGCAAGGTTTCTAGTTCTAGGATAGAGGTAGAAATTATAGCTTATACTCACAAATAATCTTGTATTCAATGAAATATAGATACTGCTAATCATTCTTCGAAGGGATTGAACATAAGAAGATCTCTTTTTTCCCCTTCACATACTCTTTGCAAAGAGCCCAGGAAGTTGTTAGATGTTTTAACCTGTCCAGTTTGTTTGATGGACACAAACTTATTTTCAGCCTTCTGTTACAAAGTCCTACTATAACAAATAACCAAATGATATTAAGAACTCATTTCATGTTAGAGAAATGAAGTAAAAAGTAAAAAGGAGGGTAAATTAATTGTGCAAGATCACAAAAAGAATCAGTCAGAGATGTCGGTGAAATCAATGCATAACAGCTCCTTTTTGAAATAAATGCTATATGTGTTTTTACATCTTAAACAGTTATTACACTGAGACCTTCCCATTTTTATTCAAGAAACAATTAAGCCAAATTTCCTCTTCTAGATCTCCTGTTATAAAGATGAAAGCCAGGCTAACAACGCAGAATCCGTAGCTAATTAGAGAATTTTTCCTCACTAGAAAATCTAAAAATGAAACAACTGAATCAGTGCTAAAGCAACATTAATAGTATTAGAGGTATTGATCGCATTGAAGTTTGTGATTATTTTATCCATCAATAAAATACATAGACAAAGAAAGCTTGGAGTCTTTGTTGTTGTTGAGAGCAGGAGTAAGAAAGCATACACAAAACAGAGACTTTTATTGATCATTTCTAAACTATTATCTTGCAGGTAGAGGACTGTATTTTTCCTTGTTTCACCTCCAAGACAGAGGTGTGAAAAGGTGGAAGCTTTGCTGCCACCTGATGAGGACCTGCCAGTGTATTCCTCCCCCTCACCTCTAGTGGAGACCTCAGCAGCCAGGAATAGCTACAGCAATGTAAATTCAAAAACTCAAGAGAGAGTGTTTTTGCTTAAGGACAGCAGAAGAGATGGAGAAGTAAGATCTAAAGAAGATGGATCTCATGTCAGGATAATCTCCGCAATGGTTCTAACTGCCTTCCCAGCTTCTGAAGACCCACTGTGGACGTGAAGAGCACTGTGATCCTTTCCAGCTAGCCCAGGGTTCACCAGCGGGCACGGCAGCTGGCAGAGGCATTTCTGGAAAAAGGGTGCCACAAGAACTGCCACCCATTCGGTTTCTGCACCCCCGCAGAAATGATCTTTGGAAAACAGGTGTTCTGGTGTAATGTTGGAAATGCTGTGCTACTACCATGCTTGTTTGCAACAGCAGTTGTGAGAAAAGACTTCAATTTCCTAGGCTGTCAAACTGACAACTTTTTACAAGCGTGAAAAGAACACCATCAGTTTGAAATCTAGTCATTCTCAGAAATGAGCTAGAAGCATCTTGCCTGCTACAGAGTCTTCTCAGCCCATGTTTGTGAAATTACAGTCACACTTCCCTGGTTTTTCTTTATTCTGGGGTAGTGAACAACACGCGTAAACAAGGAAACTAACCTATTACACATGGGAGAAACAAAGAAAGGAACTAAGCCTGAAGTCTGTCAACATGAAAAGAATAGTCTTTTTTAAAAAACAAAGGAGAAACACTTTTCCTACTTGTCCATGGGAACTATAATAGTGTTAAAATATTGCTTCTGTGTTGCCTTTAACAACAGGTGAAAAACAGATTGGCTGTATCTCTTTAAATGGTTCTTGGAAAATCTAATGAAGAAAGTATTTCTTTCTTGGGGAAAAAATATGTAGATGAGAGTAGATATCGAGAACAGTTAGTTAAATATGAATTTGTCAATGTCTACAGAAGTGAAAGTACAACCAGTCATTGCTTTTTTGAACTCTTTTCTAATGTGTAAGCTTTGGTGAATAACTGATTAAATACTAAACAAAATGTTTACCTTCCAAGGATATTAATGCATATAATGCAAGCTGATTTGAACCATGGAAAGTACAGACAGACAGACACCTAGACCTCAAAAATTATCATTGGATCCATTAATGGAAGGGGAAAATAAATTAATAAAATCCTCTGGGTGCTATTAGTAGACACATATTTTTTCCATCACTAATAATCACACTACCTTTATAAAATTGCTGTTCATTGCTTTTAAAATTATTTGGTTTTGAATCCTAAGGTTCCGTTTAGGATTATTATTTTTATAGTTGGTCACTTGTACCATTGTGAACGGTTAAGTTAATAATTTTTGGTATGTAGCAGAATTTATATTGAGTAGCTTCATCTGGTCATCCTTTACTTTGGAATGATTTGTTTGAATATTATGATAATTTCTCAGTGTTTGATTAAGAAGCATTTATTCTTGAGTTGGAACTCCTGTCATATTGTTTCTTTTAGGGAGGATCCTGCAAATACTTATTATTAAGTATCTCTTATTCTGAGCAGCCCAATTAACTGTGCTAGCAATATTAGAATATCCTATCCCAATAATATCCTCTTTACGAGTGTTTGTAAGACTAAGGCCTCAAACTACATGCATTTCAGACAAAAAAAATGCAAAATGCAGAATTCTAATGTTTACAAATTATTTAGTATTAGATAACTGTGCTTCCCTCTGAAAAGTACATTATAGATTCAGAGAGAAAACACGTTTGAAAAGTGATTTTGCTAGAACTTTTTTTTTTCTAGAATTATTGAGCTAGGAGGTCAATAATTAGTCTGCATAGCTTTTGTGCAGATCATATTTTCATGTTCCTTGCATCCTTCTTTAGAGAGGAACAGTTACCAATGTTTTAACTCTCAAATTCTCTTGTACGCTTGTTGCATTAGTATACTCTTCTATTAGTCAATAATTCCATTCTTTGTGCTGCATTCACAAGCTTTTTATGTGCCCTGAACTCTGATCCAATGATCAGATGAAGTAAACTATTGCATTACTTAGCATACATATTGTCTACTTGTATAGACAAGTAATGACTTGTCTATTATTTTCCTTACGGTAATTTGGAAAAGGATTTTGCTCTTAGGATCCTTTGTATCATTTATATCAAAATGTAAAAGATGCAGACTCTGACTCATTAACTTCTTTATAGATTCAAGAAGATCTACTAACTTAGTGTTTAGTATCTTTGGACAAATCTTTGCAGTTATCAAGAGGGAGTATAGCCTCATAGAAGATATACTGATTAATCTTAGGCAAACATCATGCCCACAGCATCTGCATTGTCTGTTTTGTGTACTTTGATGTAGTAGCAAAAATAGTTTCCAAGCCACTGTTCACGGCTCATTCAAAACTAACTACATGCTTTAAATTATTCATCACTACAAGTATGTTTCTGAGGATAATATCAAATTTAAAGTGCCTGTGATCCATAGTGGATCACTAAACATCAGTCATAAGCCTTCTAACGTCTTTTGGTTAATTGCACAAAGGTTCGCAGGACTCAGAAGTTTTAAATATTTTGATTATTTGAAATGACTCAATTATGCACCTAAGAAATTTTCATTGACTTTTTTTTTAATTGTTAAGAAATACTGTTAGCCAATGTGAAAATGGAATTAGCAACCACCCAGTATCCACAACTAAAAACTAGAAACAGTTCCCAAAAAGTATCCTGAAAACTTGTTGTCTAAACTGCTCTGGAAAAGTCTGCAAGTAGCAAGCACTTGTCACTTTGTTCATGAACAATTTATATTGTTTATGAACAATTTATAAATCTAACAGGGATAAGCTGGAAATAAATACTAGTCATACAAAATAGCGTGATAGCTCTATTAGCTCCCTGACATGAAAGTATAAGGAAAGTTCTCTATGAAGCGCTGCTCTTCTAATCTGTCCTCATTTGACCTTTTCTGCATAGTTAAATTCCAAAGCATTTGAAATCAAATAACCTGGTTTATAGTTTTTCTGGGTAGCCCTAGGCTTTTCTTCATGTAATGAGTATTTGTTGGCATCCTAAATGATAGCACGACACATGGAACAGTTCCACGTTACCACTCTGTACAACACAGGAGGTCTGTGCTTCTCTCATGTGCTTGTATGGACAGATTTTGTAGTTTTCTGAAACTGTAAAATCACACCAAAGATGACTCTTAGTTTGGAAGAAAAATTTGATGCTTTGGAACTTTGGAATCACTGTGTATTTTCTATCTTACCAGTAAAGTAAGTTTCTATCTTACCAGTAAAGTACATCTTCAAATGTATATCAGAACATACTTTTTTCTTGCATTTTTGATAGAGCAGTCTCCAATTGTTTTCTTCTTTTGTGATTTTGATCGTAAAATTGCCTACTGCTTTTTCCTCCTTTATCCTTTTTTTTTCCCCGAGAAAGGAAGTTTGTCCTGAGCTATTCAGATGTTGTGGACGTATACGGAGCACCACTTTACATTGTTGAAATGTTCTGTGCTCTTTGGTGTTCATTTTGAGTTTCTTCCAATTGTTTTTCTCTTGTTTTAGCAATTACGGTGATTTATGCTTTCCTTCTACTTTCCCAATGCTTATTTTAGAACATTTTTGTTTATTTTATTTTGAATACACATAAATACTAGCACTTATAGGATCGTGATTTACTGATGTTATTTTGTATGCTCCTTTTCTTCTTGGAAAATGTGGAATATTTAACCTATTGCCACTCTTCAGTTATTCTAGAGTTATACAGTTACTGCATTTTGATGGTGTCTAGGCACCCTACCATGGTCCAGAACTAAAGCTGTTTTACCTTTCACTTTTATGAAGCAAGATTCAAAGGCTCCAATCTTGTGCCTTTTGTGGGCCACTGTGTAAATTACACAACTTCTAAAATAAGATCCAGTTCTGCACTGCCCAACTCCAGTGGGAACTCAAGGAGAGAGGAGTCTGCGGGAGAGAGAGACCCAAGAATGGTCGAGGGCTTTGAGAACATGGTCTTTAAGAAAAAACCTCAGAGAACTCGGTTCGATTTTTCTAAAGGAAAGTTCACCAGAGACACAGTAACAGTTTTCAAATATGTAAAAGACTGTTTCAAGATCTAAGGGAATAACTTATTTTTGACAACTGATGGTATATGAAGAAATAATGGCCTTAAATTGCATCAAGGGAGATTTCTTTTAGATGGTCAGAGCAACTTTCTAATCTAAAGATAGTTAAGCACTGGATAGGATATTTTTGCGGACGCTGTGAAACTTTCCTCACTGGAGGCTTTTTAAGACAGGTTTTGTAAAACACTGGAAACTGGTTTTCGTATAGCTGTTCATGCCACAAGGTTGTGAGGTAGTCCTATATGTGAAGAGGATGAAGGAGATTCATCGAAGAGGGTCCGATCTTGCTCAGGTGCTGTAGCTGGCACGCTCTGTGGCACATGGAGCAAAGAGGAAGAGGTGACGTATTTATATCAACCACTATTACAATTGCCCATAATAGTCAAAAAAATGTTTCAATACTTGGATAGACTTGTTGAAATGCATAGATTAATAGGTTTCTCTTCTCCTCTACTCAATTGTTATATAATGTGAATCAAATTTAAAACATACAAAATTATTAATGGCTAATCAGGGAGCTGCTGAGAGATGGTGATGGTCTTAAATGGTGGCAAATTGTTCCACTGTCACTGTCTACTTCACTGCCCCAATGCTTTGAAATGAACCAATAGTCAGTTTCAATTTATTCATTTTAATTAAATTCCACCTGAATAAACACGTGTTGCAAAGATCTGAAGGATGTGCTGAAATTTCTTGGAAGACGTATTCAGTTCTGATCTAATCTGATGATGTGCAGCCTCAGATTTTAACCTGTTCTCCTCAAAGATGCAAAGATGAGCATCACAAAAATAGTTGAAACTTTGGATGGACGTGTAAGCAAAATCATATACAGAAAGCAAAGCCTTTGTTATTAAAAGAGACATCCCAGATAATTAAAGATTTTCCACACTCTGACACCGAGGAACGAGCCTAAGTTATGAAGAATGATTATGATGCTATTGGCTGTGAAATCCCATGAGTGTTTATATAAAGATTGCTGTTGTGAATTTCATTTTTCATTTTTTTTTTTTGAATTTATTTCGATTTGTAAGATGTTTTGGAAATCATCCTTGGTATAATTCCATAAAATGTAATCGAAGTTTTTGTTTGCAAGTTGAATTTTTATTTGCACTCAAGAATCTCATTTTTAATCTGTTCAGGCAGTTCTGCATATGACATTCTTAAATGCAAAACGAAGCCTAAAAGTAAAGTGCAGCTACCTGCACAGTGATCTAGACTGAAGCTCAAAGGGGAGAATACTGCTAGTGTTCATGCAGAGAAAGGAAAATAAATAAAAATGGCTAGTAGAGAAGCTCTAAATGTGTTTAGTTTTAATTTTAAATCTGATCATATTTGGGGCAACTCTGTAAATAACACATTGACAAAGACATCATAAAATGAGGGACCTCATATTATCACTTAAGTGTGAAGCAAATTAAATATGCTTGGGACTGAGTGATGACTAGTGCAAGAGTTTGCAACCTTTGAGTGTCAAACTCCTAGTCTAAAAACAGGGAGAATTTGTTTAAGGTATTTCCTGGGGCAAAAAGGACTACATGCAGCTCTGCTACAGATGGGAAAGATCTGGACTGACTAATAATGCAGCTAGTGAAGCAGGAAGTGGCTCACTGAAGCAGATGATGGACACAGTTCAGGATAATGTGGCTAACTGGTAGGCTTGGCAATAGAGCTCTATGATTTGACAACCACAATTTGCAGGTTGATGCTAAAAGAGGAGGTTGGAAAACAGCAAATGCCCTAACAGTTACTTCACCAAGAAATGAGAAGGGAAGACCTTGAAATAGTGTTGTATATTAGGTAGAGAATAATGGGTTGATTTGATTGCCAGTAACAGCAACCAAATTCAATTCCTGGAGTAAATAATAAATATCAGCCTAGACTTCATTCATATATCTGTGAAAATTAAACTTTGTGGCTACTCTGTGAGCTCCATTTTTTGCATGCTCTTTGCTCTCAATGGACTGTGGGCTTTGCATCAGATGAGGGTGGCCACTCAGTCAGAGGCACATTTAGCTAGTTTGCTGAAGAGAATTGAATTTCTCCTCACTGCGCAACAGAAATCCTCCATTTTATTATGTGACTGTTGGTTTTGTTCTTTATAGTTCATTAGTGTCTTTTGGAAATTCAAGATGGCCCTCCTTGCTGTCACTGAAAGCTTAACAGAAGAGTTGCACGCTTTTGTGATCAGTTTAGCTCATCACATCTGGAGCTAATAAAACTGAAGATGGTACCCAGCTTGGGATGATAGATGTGGGGAGGATCAGGGCAAGCATCGAGATACCCATAGAAACCATATGGGTTACCTAATGAAAGACAAGCCAGGAGCTTGCTGGTAGGCCCGTAGAACATCCTGAAATTCAAACCAGCAGTTAAGATCTGGCATAAAGGTTGAGATAAGGAAGAAGCAAAGTCACTTCAATCCATATGTTTTCTCAACTGCTTACAGCTTGCTTGTTCTCTAATACCTGAGGTAACACGCTGCAGTTGCAGTGCTTAGTTGTTAGTGTAATGCTATTGAGGGCTTTATGATTTTAGTGTTCTGACACACAGATTTTAGAAGTGTTTGTGAGGTATTAGCCCAGTGTGGTACTGCTTTTTCTCTCCTTCTTCACAGTATCATTCATAGACTGTTAAAATAAATGTAGAACACACGGATATAATGTTGGCATCTAGGAGTGTGTTGTTCATTACTAGTTTATGCCGGTTGTCCAGTGCAGCTAAAAGGCAAAAGTAAATGAATTTGAGAATTTCACAACTGACTCTTGTGGCTGTGCCACCTAGAGAAGCTTTGTGTGACAGCAGACACAAAGTTTTTATATGGTGAGTACCTTTCAGTTTCCTCCTTTAACCCACGTGGAGATGCCCCAGCTTGCTCATTTAATACAGCTGTGTAGTGTCCTGCAAGTTCAGTTCTTTTCCAGGGCTTTGCTTGATGTTGTTGGAGGGAAAAATATCTTCCTAAAGGAATGGCTCTGTGACATGTCCCTGCATGTTACAGGTGGTATGTAACAGGGGACAGGGTATAGGGGAGGGGGATGGAAAAGTGACACTGTGGGGCCAGCCAGTGCAAATAGCATTGGGTCAGCTGTGCAGAGCAAGGCAGAGGACGGGATTTCAAGGATGTCGCAACAAAGTTACTCACAGGAAGTTTTAGAAAAAGGTCAGTGTTACCCTGATATAACCTTATCTGTCATTTCTATATGCTACCAACACAAGGAGTATAACAGTGCTGTAAGAACCTCATTTTCTAGCAATGTTTAAATATCTTCCTTTTCTCTTTTTTTTTTTTTTCTTTTTTTTCCCCCGCCTTTGTAGTCAGTTAATTGCGCCATTTCTCTTGGTACAACTGTGTGACCCTCAAGGCATGTTAAAGACCCCCTGTGATTAAAATAGTGGGAGTTGTGTTGCTGAGCTGACACTACCAGAGGCCCTTATTAAAATTTTACCCCTACTGTTTGCGGTTTCTCAAGACAATGTTTCTTTAGCAAATTTTAGGATAAAATTACATGATGCTTGACAAGTAGAAACTGTTATAGCCCAAATGTTAAGGGGAAATTAGATAAGTAATTATGGAGTATCTTAACACCTGAAACAGAACTGCTACTAGAGTGCTTAATATTACATTTAACAGATTGTTAGTTTTGTTGCTGGTGCACAGCAGATCTCTTGGCATACTGTGATTGTATGCAAAATAATCATGTGTCCTGCTATGCTATTTTTTATGTTTTTAACGTGTTTACAGTGTCTGTCTGCTCTTACCAAGACTCTGGTGGGAATCTGATGCAGCATCTTATGAGCCTGTTCATCTGAATAGTGTTTTAAGTAAATACTCAGTGTGACAAGTATCAGGGGAGAGGAGGAAAAAAAAAAAAAGCCACAAAATTGTCACTTGACTGCTACCAGTTTACACTTTCCCCTGAATCAGCAGCTTGTGTTTGTCTTGTAACTTATACAACAATTCTGTTTTCACCTCTAGTGTTTATTTCGCTTTCCCTTCCAGACAACTCCAAACACCAGAAAATGGCCCTGGTGATAATGCCACTGAGATTTAGAGCATTGAAGCAATCTCATTATCAGTTCACATCCCCGGTTGGAAATCGGAGGCTGTTCAGCACATCAAACAGCGGAGTTGGGGTGTGTAATGTGCAGCCCAAGGGCCAGAGGAGACCTGCTGCATCATGAAATATGGGCTCCAGCTGCCCCCGTCCTGGAGCTGGGGGTGAGGACAAAATGGCAAGGCTGCTCTTTGGAACCGCTAATGAACTTGAACCACAGTAAATTATTTCCCATCTGCATAATGTGGAAAGATAAAGTGCAACCAAATATGGTTACATGCGCTTATAATAAATGTATATAGTTTATATGCAAATTGGATGTGGCCCTTGGGCTCTGGCTAAGTAACCTGGGTCACCTGCAGGCTTGAGGAAGGTAAGTGTCTTGATAGTGCCAGAATTAGTGCACAGAGCTAGAGGCCAGTGTGCAACATGGGCCTGGGGTATCCTTCCTTTAGGAGAAGGAGGAACAGAAACCCCTTCAGCTGTTGAGCTGTTCAGACCAGCTTCTGGTCTGAATCCTTGTCTATGTGAGCAAGAAGGGAGGGAGAGACTATTCTGTTGTGCAGAAAGTCACTACATAAATTCTCACTCCCTGAAACCACCTGAGAAACCACGTGTGACTAAAACACCATTATATCTGTTAGGTGAAACAAGACCTCATGAGGGATCACCAAATAATGTTATGTTGTGGAATTTTTATGCTGTGGAAAGCATTTTAATTATTTTAATCATTGTTTTTGAGGTATTAGGAAATAAGATCCAAGTCTATCATTATTGCATCCAACTGGGCAAATGACATAGGAGACTGATATCAAATGTTTTTATCATACACAGTTTGAACAAAGATCTGTGGTAATTTCAAATTCAGAGGGTTCTCCTGTGACAAAGGTCTAATAATGCAGTCATTAGCAAGAAATTACATTACAGCGTCTATGGGACTTACTTCAGTGAAAGCAGAATTTCTTTGTTGGTAATTTCATCTTGATGCCACTTCCATCTATTCAGCTTTTTTTTTTTTTTTTTCCTAAAATCAGCAGTAATAAGGTAATTAACCTTTCTTAATATTACTTGAGAAGATAATTCTGAGATACAGCCATACAAAGAATCAAACTTTGAATCTTACTATTTTACCAACAGTGGCTAGAGTTCAGCACAAGTTTGACCACAATCATTATTTCTCAGATCTTACCTTTAAAATGGCACTAAAGACTTTGAAATATAACTGAGGGTAGGGTGGCTGACATATACATAATATAAAGATTCTTTTTATATGTAAAAGAAGCACATATACATATTTCCAAAGCATTTATACCTGCTTCATTTATTTTCAGAAAAGCACAACTGTTCTAAGGTCGTTTTTATTCTCTTCTTTGTGATACAATTAATATTCAACAATGAATAGGGGGCGTTATGTGTATCTGGCCTCTGGAAAGATGCACAAATAGATTATTTAAGGTAGTCGTTTATTGGGATAAAACTTGAATGTGTATCACCCTTCCACAATCTCTGGTTCCTCTTGAGAGGAAACAAGCATATGGACAAGAAAGGGTCTGTTTTGTGCCATGCGCCATGAGGGAGTCATGGATAACAGGTGCTGGAAGGTAAACTTGCCTTGCAGTGTATGTGCTGGGAATTTGTGTTACCCTTAACTTTGGAGCAGCACGTCAAAAGGTGAGGCAAATATGTATTTGCAGACTTTTATTGTTATAAATTACTCCTTCAGTGTCTCCTAAATTGCAGTTGGCTTAATAAGTTCATATTAAAAAATAAATTCTAATATTTTAATTTACATATATGAGATTTTACTTGCTAGCTGTTGTTTACTATCATGTGGACTGAAAATACTGAATTTTCTGAACATGAAAACTCAAATTTTCATCTAATTGCTTGATTCCAAGAGCTCACGCCAAGCTATGTATCAACTAAAGGGGAATATGCTATATACTACTGCTTTTGAACAAGACCTATATTTAAGAGTATTAAATGAAATACAGTCAATTCTGCAGTGAAATTAAGGACACAGACAACTCTTGGACTTGAATTATTGGTGCAACCAGGGTAGTGTTTGATAATGATCTTGGTGTCATATGAAGACAGTAAAATATACCTTCACCCTTTAGTTTCCAGAGAGAGATTTTGCTGACTCTGCACTGTATCTTCCCTCAGGACCCCAAAACTGAAATACACTGCACAGGTCTAAATTAGATTTCTAAGAGGGAGACAAAAAATGGCAAAACATCAAAGATTGCAACTAGTCACATATCAATTGGTGAACGGCACAGTTCAACAAAGCTGAGATAAGTTTTACTAATGTTTGAAGTGTTTCTTGTTCCACTTCTCCAAGAAAAGGCTATTCGTTAGTAAGGTAGGAATGATTTCAAGAAGCAACAGTAATATGGCCAAACACAAAAGAACACATTTTCATTGTGTTCAGTAGTCAAGGATGTCAAGAATGAAGGTAAGTATTAAAAACTGGCATAGCCTAAAAGCCTCTTAAGTAAAAGATAAAGGATATAAAACTCTTACAGATGATAGAGATATGCCTTAGAAAAATAACAATAACATCGGAGAAGTAATGCCTATCTCTAAACAAAGAGGGCTTTTTGCAAGTAAAAATAAACAGATAGAGCTAAATTGCAAAAAAAAAAAAAAAAAAAAAAGAGAGAGTCTGTAATAGTACTTCATTGCTTTGTAATCTTATCCAGTAAATGTGCATAGTGATACAATAAATATAAGTGAGATGTTAGAAGACCCAACCAAAAATGATTCGCCAGATCAAAAATAATTGTATATTTTTGGAGTGCAAACCAGATCAAAGGCTTTTTAAAGTTATTAAACACATGAAGCCTGTTAGGAAATTAGGACATTAAAAAGTAGAGAGAGAAATTAATGAAAATGTGCTATTGAAAGTGGAAAATGAAATACAATATTCTAAGGTCAGCCAAATATTTGATGCTAATAATTGTATTTCATCTTTTACTAGCATAAATTAAAAGTAGAATGTATATTACCTGACAATTCATGATACAATTGAATTTGCTATCACAGTTACGCAAAAGAAAAAGCCTAGCCCACTAACTTTTAAGCATTCTTTGAAAGGGAAAATTAAAGTAACAGAAAAAAGGAAAAGAGTGACAGGATATTTAGATATCCAGAATGTCTCTGACAGAGGATCATCAGGTTTAAATCAAATATTTTACTGGCTATACTGATGGGAGTGCTGAAGCTAGCCCAGTCAGAACTAGCTTAAATACGTATGCTAGAGGAATACCGTGATGGTAGAAAAGCTACACATCAATGCATCTGTTCTTTCAAAATACGTTGCCTTAGTGATATCATTCTGCAAAAATGCTTATGTAAAATTGTCATTTTCTCTTGCTTCTCATGTCGGTAGAGGATCAAGTACTGTATACCCAGGAAGAAAAAGAAACATATAAATACCTTTTAGAAGAGCTGGTGTTTTTTAAATACTTATCTTTATAACTATGGGTCAGAACCACCCCCATTAGGGTTTAATATATAGGATTTGCCATAAACTTTCAAGCTTATAAATTAATGTAAATGTGATTTTTTTTTTCATTAGGCTATCTGAAATATACATTTGGATCTTTTTCTTATACTTTGACACAGAATACATCATTGAACGGTCTTGCAGACACCAATAAGCTCCTTTGGGCTTGAGATATGACAAAATCCTCGGTGAAGTTTCTCACCGAGATAATATGTGCGAATTCTGAGTGTCTCTTTCCTTTGTGGTATTCTGCCTAATTTGCTTTATTGGTTATGTGGTTGCCCAGCACCTGATGAAAATGGGCCTTTTGCAAGGATCATTAAATGATCAATGTTATTCATCAAGCACTTTAGAGGTGAATGAGCTTACTTCATGCTGTCGTGAAGGTACTAAGAATATGCACATGTTTTATAGACCAAAGAACTGCTAGAGAGGGACTTGAATGCCAGACAGAGGATGATGCAGTCGACAATTCTCTATCTGATAATAACCAAATTATAGCTCTACAATTCCAACAAAGAAACACAAGCAACACAAAAGTATAGTGAGTATCAATTTGCCCATTATCTCTAATGAAATTAAATAATGCATGTGGGACCACACATTTGAAAAATAAATACACATTAAAATTCTTAACAGTGTAAAGATTAAGGCACTATGGTTTTTTTTAAAGCTTTCATCAAGGGAGATATAGCTTACTGCTTTCTTTAAGTAAGATTAACTAGAAAAATCCTATAGCGAACCTCGAAGAAAGTCTGATTGGCAACAAGCAAATATTTCAATGTAGAAACATTTGTATTTGTTTTAATTAAGGAATGATACTTTTGTTGGATGCCTTAAATCTTTAATTATTGCCCAAAAGCAGTGAACATGGCAAGTTATTTATTGCACTATTTCATAATGTATTATATCACTATGAAATACAGTTCAATATTTTCTTATAAATACTTTAAATAGAAACAGCACGAGGCCCTCACTGACAACAGCTATTTTCGGTGTATTGGTGTTTTCTGAACTATTTCAGGGACTGATATGAACTGATTTGAAAGAATCTTAATGGCTTTCAGAGGAGTTGGCTTAGGTCCTTAATGAGAATGTTACCACCTGCAGTAGTTAAAATGAAATGTTGTCCTGTGACTGATGTGGATTCAAAAAGTAGGATCTGTCACCACAGGCAAGCCCTGAATATGATTTTTTTTTTTTATGGGGGTGGAGAAGATAACAACTGATGTAATTTGGTTTTACACCTCTGGAAAACTTTGGCTATTCTAACTGCTCTATCCAAGCTTTACATGTTACTGGTGTGATCAAGTAGGACAGTGTAGACTCCATACAAAATCTCCCCAGATATCCTAAACTGCCACTGGAATGCATTTGTAAATTTATGAATATTCAAGAAAAGATTACTGATGCTTCTTCAGAAAGTTTTCCTTTACTTTTATCACTGGTAAATTTACTAGTATCTAGTATTGCACCAGTCTTGATGCAGCTTCTGCTGGCTGATGTTTGTATAGACTGGGCTTGGATATTAAGGCTCCTTGGTCACACTGTCATATCATATGGGATGTTGTGGGCACTTCATTTTTCATCTGTCAAGGGCTCATAGCCAATGTATTGTATAATTCCAGCTCAGAATTTAATTGGAGAAGAAATCCATATTGGAATGCTAACACAGGCTATTCAGCCTATTCAGGTAAAACTTCCTGACAATAGTGCTTTAATTTCTACTGCTAATCTAGTTTTAAAACCCTAAAAGTTTGATAGTATTAAAATAGCTTTTCTCTTTTTATAAAAACTCTCTGATAGCTCTGAAAATGACAGAAGCCTTCAAAAAATTGTTTGGTTTTACTTCCTGCATTAGCATCTTTGAGAATCTTTGTGTGAGCCTAGTCACCCGTTGATGACCTACATCTGTCTCATGGTGAAACAGCTTCCATGTTACAAAATCTATCATCACAATTGGGACCGACACCATTTCTTGAAGTGTTATCACTGACATAAAGGAGCAGACAGGGAACTGATCTTCTCTTTTGTCTCCATAAAATAATAGATTATGCCTCAAGTACAAGCACAGAGCAGTTTTTGAACACTTGCTTTATTGTTACCTGTGTGACCTTACCTTTGAGACCACTTTTTTAATGTCCACCTGCGTGAGTACCCGAGGATACAATAAACTATAGATCACTACAATTTTCAGTAATGTTGCTGTTCTTCCATTGAGAAAGTTGCAACAACTGTTTGATGCCTTTTTTATCTTTGGGGCAAGTGTTTGAAGTCTTCATGAAATGGCAGTGTGCAGAAATCCCCGCAGCATGCCTTGTCCCCTGCTTAGCTGCCCTCTGTATTGGATAATGATTTTTTCAGTTCATACGCAAATTAAAAGCTCTGGAATGTGAGAAGGACATGCAATATGCTTTTGTATGCAGCAGATTTTCAAGATCAGCCTTTTGGGGGATAAGGAGAAGAATCTGCATTTTACTGACACGTTTCTTGCATCTTGTTTTCAGTTGCTTCAAATTTTGCTTACCTCTAACTACTTGGGCTGAATTATTGTTTTAAAAATGGGAAAATATTCATTGGTTAGCATAGAAAGATACTTGTAGGTCTTCATTTAAAATAATTCTGATTTACAACTGTTTATGACTGCTAAATAAAGTGGTCAAGGTTTAGTAATATAGAAGTGCTGGATCAGGGTTGTCCCTTTTGCCATGACTGAAAAATCTGCTATCCAGGTTCACACAAATAAATACAGACTTCTTATTTTTTCAGCAGAAATGTTCCTTGTAGACTTTTGTTTAGTCTTCACATGCTTCAGCTCTTGCAGTGAAAATTCTAGCTGTTCCTGGCAGGAAAAAGTGGCAGACTGCCTGACTTAGATGCAAAGGGAACAAGAAATAGATCTGCTCAGGAAAAGAAAAATGTGGGAGAGATGGGAAGAGGGAACCCAAGGTAGAGGGTATTGTGACAAAAATTTGGAAAACCAAACTTGTGTCTGTGATTGCCAACTTGTCTGGATATTAAGTATGTCACTTGTTATGCTTCAGCTAATGAATCTGACTGCAAAATAAATGAGAATTAATTGGGCAGGGTGTCTTACATTAGATAAACCAGGTCAGGAACCTAGAGAACTATGGAACTTAGTTCTCCAGGAGAACGAGCTAAGATAAGCAGGAAACCAGGTTTTAAGAAGCTCTCCTGGAAAATAAAGTGAAAATGTAATTAGACACTGTTTTCGTAGTCAGAAATTTAAAATGAAAGTATTTCTGACACTTATCAGTGTGTTAGTGTTTGAGTTTGCAATATAGTCTTTTTCTTTTAACAGTGGTTATATGAATGCATATGTACACTTCATATACAAAGCTGCAAGTAGCAAAGGCTCTTTCTCTAACTTTTAAAGTGAAGTGCATATTTATAGAGTATCAAGTAATTTGCAATGGCAAGTACATGACAATGGGCATATGACAAGCATATGACAGAAGCATTGTAAAAAGCTGGCTTTATCATCATTTTACTATGGTTTGCCATTTAACTGCTTGGTTTTATTTCCTCTGTAGAATCTCCTGACTGTCGAGGAGTCTCCTGCCTCCACATAGTGGTTGCTATTTAATGAGGCAGTGATGCAGAATCTAACTGCAGAGGGATGTACATGGATTCTTATTATTGTGCAATTTCTTTTTACTCGTAAGCTAGAGGACCATTCTGATTAAAGAAAAATGCAGCTGTCTGCTGTGAATAAAAAGTATTGTCTTTATAAAAACATATACATACTTGTGTTTGAGGTAATTAAACAATTTTATGGTTATACATTTTATAATTAGACATATCAATTACCCAAAATATTCTAATTAGTCATTGCAAGAAAGATGGTAATTCACTATTCAAAATTTCTGTTAATATTTTATAAAAGGACCACGTTTCAATGATCTAAAAGATAAATCTATTTTTGTATATATTAAGATAAATCTATGTTTGTATATATTAACTACATTTCTAAAATTTTAAGTATGTTTCTGTTTCCCCAGAGAAAGCACTTATTAGAGGTATTTTTCTTTCACTTAATACAAATATCTTCCTTAGCTGTCTTTCAAATCTAAATACTGATGAGTTGTTTTCATTGTTTTTAACATGAATATTCTTAACACATACAGAATAAGTAATAAAAATATCATTCTAAATGTGAAGGCAGATAGCAGCTTTGCCAAAGAAAAGTACATAGAATCTTTAATACCACTGGTATATATTACTCCTATTTTTTCAAATACTTTCTACTGTATATTTGGATCATATCTTGGTGATACTAGCTATCATTTTGCTATTGTTGCAGGCTCTGACTTCAACTAAATTATGGATACAATCCAGGATTTTGATTTGGAGCATAAGCTGTGCAGCATGCTCATGTAAAGTATTTATATTAAAAGCCAATATTGTAATGCTTACTGATCAAATATTAATAGAATGACTTCTCTGTCTGCACAGCGGGTACCTCCAGGCATGAAGAGTGGTCAGCGATCAGTTATGGGTAGTATTGAATTTTATTTTTAAACCTGTGTCAGTTTAGGACCCAAATGTTTGACAACTGGATCTTTACTGTGATCTCTTATATTCCTATCAGAAGAATTACTTGGAGCCAACATGTTCCAAGATTAGGCCTAAAAAAAATGTTATGTAACCTATATCTGCTGAAATGTCTCAGTGAATATTTTAAAATATTTCTCTCTAATGTTTTCCCGAAGATATGTTTGCTGTGAGCTTTGACTTCTGTTTTTTCAGTTTCAGCTTATTCATCATGTGTTCTTGTGTGGATTATAGTTGGCAACTCTGTCTCATGTGCCACACCTGGAAGCATAACTGCTTCAGAGATCTATAAAGCCTGGATTCGATATTCAGCTGCCATCATGTTATCTTATGCAGCTACAAGGACTCCTGGGTGCACTGATATTGTGTGTTCTCTGATGATAGTCACTACTTTTTTATTCAGGAACTGTGAAAGTTAATAAGTATGGAGGATATGCTTATAGTCATTCCATTCCAGAAAGGGAAACCTGAGACATTTCCCCCAATTCTCCTTTTTTATCCCTGGGTCTGTTAGCCAAAGTAGTGCCTATGTGTCCCAGGTGTGGGTTGTATTCAAAATTGAACCCTGTCAAAGAAATCGGTGTCTTTAGTGATTATAATAAAGTTTACAGAAAATATATTAAAATAATTTCTTTAGAGTGTCCTGATTTAACATCTTAGAAACACTACGAACTCATGTGTTTCTTTCCCAGGGTCGTTCAGGGTATCAGTACTGAAGAACAGCACATAACTTTTCTGAAGCTGGAATCAATAGAGTAACTAGTGCTAAACCCCTGCTAGGAGGATATGGCCCATTTCTGGGACCCTCTGTAGAATTCAGAGAGACAAAAAGCTTAGACTCTTATTTTCACCACAGGGACAAAGTGGGCTCAAACGTGTTGTTAAAAAGGTCCTCTTGAAAAGTTCAGATTTCATAAGACTTATATGAGAGGTATTTGCTTATTCAGAGCTTTAATTAAAAATCATGGAAGGTCCTTCAGCTCATTAATTTAAGAAAATTGCCTGTAAATGAGAGATTAATTTATGCTTGTTTTTAATTGTTGGATGCCACCACAATTGGTGCTGCATAAAAACACAGTACATAAATAAAATATGAATTAAAACACGTGAATAATTATAGCAACATCAGCCTAAAGGCAAGAGGCATTTTAATATCAGAGTCTAGTAATGGTGCATGAATTAGAGGGATTAATTTTTCTGAGGCAGTTCAGAAGTATTTAGCCTTTATTCTGCCCTTATTTAAAATGCCTCATATAATACATCTCAGTATTTTACATAATTTAAGGTTTCATAAAACATTTTGTTCCCTCCTTGTGGGATTCTTCAACATGCTGAAACTCTCCTAAGATCTTAGATCTACAAACTATAATGTTTGAAAACAGATCTCTTGTTCTTTGGCTTTGCATTGGTAATCCGAAGTATCAGTGCCTGCTCATATAGACCTCAGTTAGGGAAGTGCTTTGTTTAGAGGCAGAAATGGAAATATACTTACTTAGATATACTTGTGGGTGTGTATATATAGGTAAAGATATTCCACAACTATCAAAGCACCACAGTTATAAGATTGTTTAGCATTAAAATGCCATGGAAAATGCTTATATTTTTTTCAGTACAGTGTCATTTCATTTGACAAGGTGGCAAAGGCAGAGCAGAGAGAGAACCAAGTGCCTCGCTTGACAGCCAGACCAGAGAGACAAAGGTTTGTGGTTCTGCGTTCTTCGGAAGCAGAAGTTATATATATGATCTATACGTGCTTTTCAGAAAATGCAATATAGAAAGACTAGGTCAGTAACAAGCTGCCCAACTGGAATCACTATATAGCTAAAAATAAGAGCGTCACAGGCCTTTTCTAGATTGGGCTCAGATTTTTGCAAGAAGCTCGTATTACCCCAAAATGAATCCCTCACTGTCCAGAATATATTGTAGTTGGTAGTATAGCTGTTATAATGTGCCCAAGTAGATTTCAGGAGTTTTGGATTTAACAAACAGCAGTGGAATGAGATGCAGTGAGAGAGCAGAAATTGTATTTCCACGCTAATGCCATTATTAATTTTTTGATAATATTTTACTTGTGAGTATGAGCACACAGTGCCCTTGGACTCGAGCTATTCATCGAGCACAGAAACACTGTCTAAGCTGCCTGAACACATCTGTCAGCATCCTTTGATCCTGCTTGTAACACTTCTATTCCAGTTCTGGATTTTGGGGCCTTTCCTCCACAGAGTCTTACAACTGTAACAGATTATTACAAAATATGTGGAAGCTTTGTGATGTGAACACACATCTCCTGGGAACAGATTCTTTAAAGTATATATGAATAGTAAATTAGTTAGATGGAGCTCTTGTATGCTTAAATAGTGTTTCAGTTCCCTCTGTGTTTGAGCTTCCTGTACATTAGAAAGCAAATCACAATCAAACTACTTTACATGGTTTTTGTATTTTGACCTTGGGCAAGTCACTAAGGCCCTTTGTAGCTTGGTTTGAAGCTCCAGTTTCTGCATGTGCAAAATGCTAATGTTTTGTGCGTCAAGGTGTACATTCATCATGTTTTTGTCTGTGCAGAAGTATCTTAGTTATTTCTTTTTCAAAATTGTTCTTTCTCTTTTTTTTGGTAAGAATATTTTATTTTTTTATTATTTTTGCCCAGCATTGTATGCACACTTTTGCACATGCGTTTCCAATACCAGTCTGGACATTTTATGTCAGTAGCAAAAGTTCTTCTTCAATTTATGGCTCAGAGGTTCTGGGTTTTGCTTCTGTACTTAAAGAGAATTCTCATTGGTTTTAATCTTGAGTATAACAGCCTCTGTGACCTTGGAATTCACAACCTCCCCCTCTCCCTTGGCTACAAATGCTTCCCTTTCTCCTGTGAGAGGAACAGTAACCCTGGCCTCTTTTTTTTTTTTTTTTTTTAAACCTAAGAGACCTAAGACCTAAGACCTAAGAGACCCTGTTTTGTGCTAACTTTCTTACTCTAAAATTATAGCTGACAATTCTGCACACACTTTTCCATCTGATAGGGTAATATGAGCTTAGACTTTAGGAAGTGCTTAGGCTGTTCTTATCTTTTCGTCCTTTCTGGGGTTTTCCGAGTGCAATTATTCTTTTTCAAAACAGGACTTTTAGAAAAAGGAAAATTGAGGGTACAATCATCTACAAGCTTTGTGTAGCTGGTTCCCCTAATCTCAGAGTAAAGCCAGTCTCCTGCTGGATAGGATTGAAGGAGTTAAACCCAAAGAGCAAGCTGCAGAAGCACATGGCTTGGCATACGCATGGATATGAGGAAGAAGGTAAGTTGATTAGACATAAAGAGAATGTAAACCAACAAACTTGTTAAGCAGCTCCTCAAAGAAATATTAAGCCTCTCTTGAGGAGAGCAGTAGGGAGTATCCAAGACTACATCCCTTTCAGATTTATGTAGAGTGTTAGTGGGGAAAAAGCAGTTTTGTGCCTTCCCAGGCAAATGATGCAGAAGGTGTGAAGACCAACTGGTTATGACCCCCAAGCCTAGCAGAAACAGGTTGTTCTGTCTCCAAATATCATGTTTTCTGTATGCAAATAGGAAAACAAAGAACACTATTTGTCTTTGGGTTTCTTTCAAAGTTTTATCTTTTAATAGAAATTAAAGGAGGAGGAGGATGTTGTGGTGATTCATAAAGTTATGGATAGGTTTAATCAAGAACATTTTTTTAATAATTCATCCTTTCTTTCTTTGTCTGCATAGCCTACTTGGAAATTCTGATTTAGCATCTTGACTTTTTTTCACCCTGTCTTTTAAGCCTTGCAAATATTCTGCTCTGGTATGGGTACAGTTTTAAAAATTTCTGATATTCTTGTCTCAGCCGTGTCAATGTACAAAGGAAATAATCCTTGATCTTTCTGGAGAGTCTGTTCCAGCTAAGAAGATAAGTTGTGTCTGGGATCAAGTGTTCAGACTGCAGCTGTCCAAATGAGCAGATGAGTGACATCATGCCTTCTTTCCAAGGCTTGTGTCATATACTCATTGCTTTTCTTATTAGCCTCTTATAATTCCTCTACCTCCCAGCTCTGCTTATTTTTATGTTGCCTTTTCAGTTAGTTCTTTCAGCTTTTCTCTGACTGCAGGGACATCATCTAAATTGAGCAAAATTGCTTTTTGCATTTGTTTGATGCATTTGGAACACAATTTTTATTGACGGAAAAATAGTAATGGACATAGGATGAGTTATAAGACATTGTGCTGTCTTTCATAGGTACCCTAAAATATTTGTTGATGAGTAAATATATTTGTTCACTTGTATTTAGAGACTGTTTTTATTTTGTTCTGTTGTTTCATTAGGCAATGTGCCCTGATGTGGTTTAAACAGCAGAACCATACATAAAACCCTGTTGAATAATACTATTATTCATATATGAAAAGTTTTGCTAGGTGTTTATGTTTGGCCGTGGAAAATATAGAGCTTATGCTTTCTCACTGAATGGAAAATTTATTTTAATTATTCTACCTTAACTGGAATTGTCAGTTTAAATTCACCTGCTGAGTGCTAGCAACTGGTGTTGGCATCTGTATTCGTGCGTGAAGGTGTCCATATTCATTAGTGGATTTCTTTAGCTTAACAAAGCTCAAAATTAAATGCAACCCACAAAACAAGCATTTATCACTCTGAGATACATGGAGAGCTAGGGCTGTTAAAGGGATGTGTTGTTTCAGCCATTAACAGTCCAGTCTGATTATGGAACTTGGTTTCTGGTAGGAACCACTGCAGGAACAACAACATCATTACCATCTGTGTCCTCAGCAGAGACTTCATATCTGAACATTTAGCATTTCAAAAATCCTACAGATGTTGATATTGCATTATTCATTTAGTTTAGAGTCTGCCACAGCTGTGTACTTTGCTGTATATTCTTTCAAACAATCTGGCAGCAGACTCTAATTGGAACAGTGCAGAACACAGACTGCAATTTTGATGGGTATGGCTCTGGTATACAGGATTTGTGCCTGTTTGGCCAACTTGCATCTCTGAAGAGGCAAAATGGAGTATTGTCATTGCACAACAGCAATTTCAATAGTCCAATGGCAATTTAACGGATTGGAAATGAGCACGCCTTGTGAATGTATAAATGGTCCTGTGCCACTGAAATTATTTTGGAGAACCCTTTCAAAGCAATCTTCAACTTGTCAATCAATAGATTGATAGAGTAAATGTAGTGGGTTAGCAGGAAAAAAAAAAAACAGGAGGAATGGTGAAGGAAAATGAAGGAGTAAAAATAATAGGAAAAAAGGGAGGGAAAGATGTTGAAGAAAAACTGAAATGCCGTGCACATAAATGAGAAAAGAAGGAAGCAAAATGGAGTATAGAAAAAAATGAAAGAAGGAGGAATAATTGATTAAATGAAATGATAAGGAGAATGAAAAAAGTAGCTGAGCTAATATTTGCTGAGGTACGAAAAGACCTTAAATGCCACCAAACCTAGCTCCTTGAAAATCTTGCAAATCCAAAAAGATAGTTTCTAAATTACTTCAAGTGCAAACTCGTTAAAAGTACTCTGCTTCTGCTACGACTACACATCAGGAAGAAAAAAGATTTGGAAGCCTAATTGTGAAACATCCACTGAATATGATTCCTCCCCAGGAATGAGCACAAAGGGGAACAAAGCCCTGTTTATTTATTTATTTATTTATTTCTACTCATAGAAACAGATTTTGGAAAGCTTGAAAGCAAATTGTTTTTGTAGCTTGTGACTAGGGAGCCAAATTGCAAGAAGCTCCACAGATCTCACTAAAAACACTTTGATTCCACAACAGTAAAACTGAAAGCAGAGGCTTATGAGACCTCATCTCAGTGATGCCTCCTCTAAAGAGGCTTTGGGTTTTCTAAATTTGAGAGTTGGGTCTCATTTGTCTTTGTGAGTTAAATATTAATCATCAAGAATCACAAACTCATACAGGAGCACTGGATGCTTTCTTTGCATAGCCTGTGCAAGGGAAGGCCAAAGCAAGAACAACCTTGTCCTGGAGTGCTAGATTTCATTGACTTGTAGTGATAGCAAATGAAATCAACCTGCAAGACACGATAAAACAGAAGTCATCTCTGGAAGTGATGTCTATATTATTTGTCTCAGTTTTGGAAACATTTATGCCGTGTAGCATGGCAAAGTAGCAGCTTTTGTTTGACTACTGCAGGATAGACAGACTGTAGGAATGTGAATTGTGTGCAGCAGGGATTTGAAAGGAAGTGCCGACAACTTTCTTTTTCTCCTGTGTATCACTTTTTTTTTTTTTTCATTTTATCTGACCTGCTATGAAGAATTAATATGTGAGAAGGGAGCAGTCCCCATAGTTCAAAGCAGTAATTGGCTGGTCTTCAAGAGGCTCTTCCTCAGCTCCTGCAGGAAAAGAAAGGAAGGGCTTTTCTTCTATGCATAGTGGCATATTCTTCTTTTATTCTTGTTTTTTTTTTATTTTATTTTTGTTTCTTATGACAGCTGTTGGATCTCTGGATATTTTATAAACTCTGATAGCTTGTGTTTTTTCTGTGGTCAGAGAAAAAGAGCTTCTCATTGAACAAGGTATGTTCATGTTCACTTTTTCTTTTCATATCCTTTTTCATTTTTCAGCTCAGATCCACAGCAACTGACACTTTCAGGCACTCAGGGAGGCCCAGCTGCATCTGTGGATGGTTTTAAATTTCAGTGACTCAAAGTGAACCCCATTGGCATTCTCAATCCTTATGCAAAGAGGCAGTGCCTGGGCTCTTAACATCACTGGATTCTTGGTTTTGGCCTCTGTCAAGAAAGTTCTAGCATCCTCATTCTACACTCTTGTGTCAATTTTAGGGCCCTTTGGGACTGGACTCTAAATAGTTTCTGTGGTTGTAACTGAGGAGGATTGTGATCTATTTACTACTCCCTTGGGATTAGTTTAATTAAGATTCTACCTGTCATGTGAAATCTATTTTACTTGGCAGTGTGTAGCTTCTGTAGCTACACACAGTATCTTTTGGGGGAAGGGGAAGAAAACACCTTCCCAGTGTTATCCAGGAATAGAGTTTCAGTTTGCATAAAGAACTGGAGGAAGGATAATTATGCATTAGTAAAATTACCTTTTCACCTGAACTCTATTCTACATTGGTTTCTTAGATGGAATTTGAAAGGGTGACAAAAATTCATTGTAGCATTTTGTAATATGGCATAGAGATGGCCAGAGTATTTAGTTATGTTTACAAGAGGTAAGTAATGAAAAGCACAGAAAAAGGAAACCAAGAACTCATTCATTTTTACTGCAAGAACACATTCAAATTCATTTTGAAGCATATAAGAGGAAATACACCTTATAGAACTTAATTAATCTGTGAAATTAATTGCCACGAAGTATCATTAAGAATAGTCTTGGAAAGATTGGGCATTTATATCAATAATAAGGAAGCTGTCGATCACTTAGAATAATATACACATGACTTTAAATTCTCATCATATAGGGCTTAGAGCCTTAGCTGCAAGAGTTAGGCACATAATTTTCCTGTGGAACAAGTTATCCTTAATTAGGTATTCAAAGTTATTCCATAATATCTATTATAGGATTAGTTGCTTCTCGAAAGAGATGGAGCTCGACAATGTTGGATAGAAAATTAAATGTAGCAGTAGTCTTATATGGAATTTACAGTTGTTAATAAACAACTGTATAATTGTCTGTAAATACAGACAATACATTGTCTAATAAACTCCTTTCAAAGTAAATAATAATAAAAAAGAGGTACCTTATTGTTTTTCCTTCATTTTTACAAAATTGAAAATAAATAAGTTATTTAAAGTAATTGTCTATATGGTCTTACTTGGTAGGTCCTTGTTATTGTCTCTGAAGAAAAAAATAATATATTTTTCCCTTATTTTAAAATCTCACCTAGATATCAAGTATTACTGTCTCTAACTTATATTTTTTTTTCTTCGCAGTGCAGGCAATTGGCTGGGCTACTTTCAAGGCAGTGGCCTGGGACTTGGCTAACTAAAGCCAAGTTGAAAAAAATTGAAGCACAGGAAATTCCATCTCCATGTGGGCAAGTTCCATCTCCATGTGAGGAAGAACAACTTTACTGTGGGGGTGACAGAGCCCTGAAACAGGCTGCCCAGAGAGGTTGTGGAGTCTCCTTCTCTGGAGATCTTCAAAACCCTCCTGAATGTGACCCTGTGCCACGTGCTCTAGGTGTCCCTGCTTGAGCAGGGGGTTGGACTAGATGATCTCTAGAGGTCCCTTCCAACCTCAACCCTTCCGTGATTCTGTGATTCAGGAGTTATGCTTGTTGTCTACAGTGTATTCTATCAATCTATAGAATTTCTAATCCATCTTCAAGCACTTTATTTTTACATCAATTGGAAAACAAAAACATGAAATTACACAACGATATGCAAGATTTTGCCATTCTGCCTTTCTAAGATTAAATGTTGGTTCCTTTGTTTGTTTTAAAATATTTTTTAATGTTTTTCCTTGATCCTTAGGTGTCTATGATTCTTTGATGGAATGTGATTTTACTAGCACTTTGTGCAATAGCTTTTGCTGAGTTTTATTAACCAGGAGTGTGCTTTGATCTTTCCTTTACATGTCCACACTTCTCAACATCAAACAGTAAGAATCTGGGGAGCCCTAGCAGAAAATGAAAGAAGAAGAAAATAATGTTTTAAGCGACCATTGAAATTCATGGGACGAGTTCTGTTTTTACTTGTGACACTAGGAGAAATCAAAAGTTTCAAAGCTGAAGTGGAGGCTAGCGTGAAATATCCGTGATACCCACCATCACTGTAGGATTTTGGGGAAAGGGTAAGCAAGTTACCCCCGAGCAACAAAAGCCCAAAGTTGCCAGCAAAACTGCTGGACTTGGGGCAGTGGGAGATAGATCAATATATTCACCCATGCTGATCCTAAACCTACAAATGCTATTTTTTTTTTTCCATGAGCAAATTTTAAGCCATAGAGTTCTACAAAAAGTTCTGTGTAGGGATCTGGTGACATAAGTATCATTGCAAGGTCTGGGTTCATGTTATTCACCCTTTTAGTATTTTCAAACTGTTATTACTCTTCAAAGATCATGTTTCTTCTGTATGAAGATTGAAAGCTTAAGGGAAGCGACGGTTAAAAATGATTTTTTTTTTTAACTTTCTGGGAGTGTCATTGATTCAATATGTAAGATGAATAAATAGCGCTTGCCTTGGTTTTCTTAAAAACTGAATCCCTCCCTAATTGATTTAGAAACATTACATTAAAAACTAATCAGCAATAATTCTCATAATATTAATAACCTATAGATTATTTTATGCAGTAAGAAGGACTGTGAGCCAGCTTGCCTTGGATTTCTGCATTCATTATGGAATCTTCTCTTGTGGAAAATGTTTCTGCTTTGAAGTGCCAGATTTTTTTTTCATAAATATTGTTTTGAAATTGCCATATCTTTTTAACTGCACTAGAAACATTAAATCTTTTTTTTTCTTAACTGTATGCAAATTGCAGAGGAGAGACCGTACTTTGTGTTAATGGACCAAACCTTTCACCCCTGAGACATGAGAAGCAAATGAAAAAGTAGCTAATCATATCCTTATCCCCTGTGTAACCAGGTAAGAACAGAATAAAATCAAATGATTTTATATCTTAGCAAAGAGTGTAGTCAGAATAGCAGGAATGCTACAGTGGCATGAGTGACAGGTTCTGGAGAAGAATACTTACATAACATTTACACAGACTGTGAAAGATGTCTTTCTCAGGTCTAGGCTTTGGAAAGTTTAGCTCAGATTTGATATCATGTCCCACTAATGTCACCCTTCTGATTTCTTAATATTCTTTGCTGTCCTTTCATTGTAATAAATGCTCTTTAATAAAAACAGTAACGTTTTTGTAGTTCTAGATTTCGATTATAAATTAACATTAAATGGAATGTTATTTCCTTTGAACTTATTGGCCCGAATCGGTGGCTGCTGGTAAGGAGCACACAGGACTGTCCCAGTGAAGGGTATTCAAGAAGGTCTTTCAGCAGCATTTCTTACCAAGCTGCCTCTACATGCAGGACAAGGTGTCTAGGACTCTATTCTATAATATGCCCCCTGCCACTTGCTGTCGAGGTATTTGCAGCTGAAGAATTCTTGGTGGATTTTGTGGCTTTGTGCTACCTCTCTTTTAGGATGATCAGATCTTTCAGTTTAGAATGTGAGTGTGACTTCACAACAACTTTTGGCAAAGAGATAGGACTTCAAAAATCATTTTAGCAAGTGAAATTAAGCAACAATTAATCAAAAGTCAGGCTACTGCAGGCACTTCACTCTAATGAGAACTATCTTTTATATATATGTGTGTGTATATATATAAATACATATATATATATATATATATATGCATAATATGTTACCTCTAAGATCTCTTTCCACAATAAATTTTCAGTTAGTTTCAGATTGCCTTTATGTTAGTGTAGGGCTATGAAAGATTGGTTGTGCATCTTTTTGGAGGAGAAACACATAATGCAATAACACTCAGCACCAGAATTATGTAGAAAGAAAACAATGTTTACGTTCTATATTTATATTCCTTTTTTTCCTCACATGTCTTATGTTTCATATACATTTTGCTAGGCTTTTTTATTAGCTTAAAAGATTTACTAGAACAATGATGCTGATGCTGTCTTATGCACTTCACAAAATATATCCCCTAGTCCCTCTTATTTCCCATCTTTTCCTCCCTATGAATATTTCTGGGGTACACAACATTTTACAGGTGACTGTACTATTTCTATTCCTCAGGTGTTGTAGTCTTAGCACAATTTGCTGTCAGCTTAAAGTTATTTGCATTTTTTAAATAGACTATAATTTAGCCCTTACGTAGGGGAAAAAAAAAAAGACGTTATCTATCAACAATTTTGTTTTGATAGATATGTTTAGTAGATAACGTCAAATTATTCTTTGCCTTTTCCCTTGCTAAATCTAACATAGTGCATGGCTCTGCTAGCCCATCAGACAGGACTATTTATCTTAACATTTTGCTCAGAAGCCCTCTTTTGTGGGGGGAATGACCTTGATGGATGTGATCAGAGAGCTGGAAATCCTTAAATCTGCATGGTTCTTATTATTACATTTTGTCTAGATTACTTCAACACTTCAACAAAGCAGATTTTGAATCTAACTAATGTGTAAGAGAAGTGGCTAACATTAAGGTGTCTGAAACCTTTTCGGATTGTGTAAGTATATCCTAGAAATGGTGTGGCCCCTAAATTATACCCCAAAATTGTGGTGATGTATTTTAAAGCCATCCTAAAGCATGACTTGGGTGAATTGAGGCCCGGGTTTTTCTTTGGGAGTGAGTTAAGCATAAGCACCCTGCAAGGGAAGTTCTGTTGCACTCAGCAATTCTAATTAGAAGTCAGTGGAGCTACAGAAATTATTGACATTTCAAACTAATTTCGAATAGAGCTGATAAGTTAATAATGCATCTTTCTCATTTCTGTTTAGTCTAATATTCTTGCCCCTTTCTACACACACACAAAAAAGTAGCCCCCTAGATCTGAGCTTGGAGAAGATTGTGTCAGTAATAGCTAAGCCCATGTTCCCCTGTGCGTCCAGGAAGGAAGCACTGCCCGTAGTTTGTTTCAGGAAGAAATAAATGTGAAGAACTAGTGACAGTGTGAATGTTCTCAAAGGTGTTTAATGCTCATCTGGAATGCCACTGTGAATCAGTATTTTCTGCTCTTGCATGATGTATTCTTTTACCATAAGGAAAGTCATGACCTAAGTTTGAAATGCTTATGTTGCCAAAAGTGTAACTTTCTTCATTATCAATACCTATTACTTTGTTTAAATTGAAATACATAGTGTTCCCTGTAGTTTACGTGCCAGAGAAGTCTGCCATTCACATTATACTGTTGACTGAAAGGAAAAAATGGGATAGAGAATTTGCAGAAGTACAACACTCAGGAGAGTCCAGTAATGCTTCAAATGTGATGGAAGCACACTTCCAGGATGATGGCAAAACAGTTTTCCTATTAATATTACAGAGTGGAACCCAAAACTTTGAAGCAGTGCTGTGAAACAGTAAATCATTCCTTATTATTTTGTTTCACAAAATGAATTTTATGGTGTTATACTTCATTCTGTTATGTTTAATATTTGAATGCTTACAGTTTATTATTAATGTTTTAGTCACATTTTTTTCAGTAATGGGTGAAGATCTAGAATTGCAGAGATCTGCTGTATGTGTAGCATGAGATGAGTGTGCTCTGACTTGTCTCCATGGTCATTTCCAATCAGCAAGAGGAACCATCTGCTGCCAGACATTTTATGTAAGGTGTAAATTTTCCAGTATGAAGTTCAGTTGTGCAAATGTCTCAACATGGGATTTCAGAAAGTTGGATGGATTTCTTAGTGCTGCCTCAGTCAGAAAAAAGAGCAGCAACAACTTTTGAGGTCACTAGTATGTAAGTCTTTATGTGAGGTCCATACTTAAGCATATAAATCTTTGTGCAGTGAAGTCTTAATGCCCTGAAGGAGACAATAAAGAATTTGGGAGGTAACCCCGTATATATTTGGGCAGCAAAGCCTGACCAGTGCACAAAGACTTATGTGCTGAAGCAAAACCTCTGGGAAGGTGTTAGATTGCTGAACAACCAAGCGTTCCCATTAATGAGGCCATGCCTAATCAAGATATGATTACCCAGAAACATGCAAAATGTAGAGCCACTAGGTCAAAATATGACATGGAGTCCTGAAAAGAGGGCTGTCATCATGTGCACATGCTCAAACACCAGGCCAGATCCCAAAGTCAATAGCCAGATTTCATACCCTTTCTTTTTAGTCCCAATGAAATGTTACACCCATCCTCATATCAACTGACGGTTGATTTTCTTTGCTTTATCTCTTTCTCTTATTAAATCAGGTTGGTGTCATGTAAGTGGAACAAATGACAAACTTTGTCCTACTGGCATCTAGCTGTACCTTTTCAATGGGTAAATGAAGGGATAGAGGATTTGATAATGCTGGAATGACACCATCAATAAAAAATGTATTTTATTTACTAACTGAACAAGCAGTGCTACAGGCATCATTGAATGTTTTATAAGGAAAGTGAATCTGAATTATGTGAATTTTAATGTCTTGCCTACACTGAGGGTCATAAACTGCTAAATGCTTTCTTAGTTAGTTATGTAGTTCTTTTATGCAGATCCTAATAAAAATTTGAATATCCTTGAAGGCTGATATTATATGTGCTGTCAGGTCCAAGATACTTGCTAATATTTTTTTTATTACTTTGATTGGTGAAAGGGTGTGGGAGTTGGAGAATTGTTCTTGTTCAGTAACGTTGTCTTCCAAGTCTGAGCTCTGAATAATAAACACCTGTTTTCATTCATTCTATTATTTTCTATTATTTAAGCTGTTACTGGTTGGTTTTTGGTTTGTTTAGTTGGTTTTGTTTTTTAAGCAAACAAAGAAAAAAAAATCTTTTTGCATCTTGGATATATTAAAGACCGTAAAGTTAAAAGCTCTGAAAAGGAACTGTGTTTTTTTCCGACTTTTCCTATACAGTTTTAAAGCAGTTCTGGAGTTCCCTTAAGGGCTTGCTTTTCTGACACCCAGACAGATGAAGGCTTTCCCACTGTAAGATCTCAGTGGGTTTAGGATCAGACTATAAAATATACATTTACTGTAATGAATTAAAATGCTTTTAGTATTCCTTTCTTATTTACTTAGTAGTCTCATATATATCTTTCTAGCTTTCTCTCCCACCCCTTTCAATATGCAGATGTTTTAAAATCAAAATAGCAATGTCACATGCAGTGTAGTGCAAATCTATATACATATTTCAATTATTCCATTGTATTCCCTGCTTTCCAAGTTAAAAAATAGGACATTTATGACCTTGCACAACTTAGAATTTGCTATTGCTAATGAAAATAGACAGTTATAAATACCGTGTCCTTTGAATCATTAGTAAGTTTGGTTTTAATGCTCGTCAGACACTCTTGTTAGAAGACTAAAGTCAAATTGTCCTTTTTGTGCTAGGCTTGTTTTCCATAAATTGCCAGAAAACAATTTATTCAGACCGTCTTTCTTCCAGTAATTGATTACGTGGATATTATTTATCGTACTGCTGCAAGCACATCTTTGCATAAATTGGATGTGCTTTATCATTCTGTGCTACAATGTATTTACAAATACTCTATTTTCTGCTCATCATTGACGACTTTATTCCATGGTAAACTGGTCTTCATTAGAAGAGCTTAAGCATTAGTGTTCATTTATCAGCAAGAGAGTTTGGAAATAAGCCCCACCATGTTTTCTATCTTTAGCAAATTCGCTTCCTCAACAAATATGCTTTCAAATCCTGTAGTTGTTTTCCTCCATCTGAAACTTTAATAAACAGAAAAGAGGATTTTTTTTAACGATACCCAACTTGTAGGTATTCTTTTAACTGATATTAAAGTTTAGAAGTGATTTCTGTTTTACCATTTAGATAAAAAGCTGATACAGCACCCCTGAAAATTTGTCTTGAGTCTTGATGACTGTTCCTCAGGTCATCCATGTTAAAGAGAGAGGAAGTTCTCACATTAGCAATTTACTTGGCTAAAGGGAACAGTTGCCTGGAATATTTGTGTTTTTCCTGGTATACTGACCACATGTGATAATTGAAACTTTTCTTTTGTTCAGACACAATTTCCTGTTTGTGCCCATTGGCTCTTTTCCTGTCCCTGTCACCTCTGAGCAGAGTCTGACTCCATCTTCTTTAAACTGTCCCATCAGGTATTGATACTTCTTGCTAAGATCCCCGGAGCCTTCCCTTCTCCAGCCTAAAATATTCAGTGCTCTCAGCCTCTCTGCATGGTTTTAGAAGGAATGTCATGTTTATAAATTTATGCATTTGTATACATTTATAAGGTGTGGGATATATGAGAATATATAATGTATACATATTCTGGTTTCTTTGGTGCAGTATAGGGTGTGGACACTTAGGTTTTCTTTACATGCATGGAGCATTTCTTTTGGTGGGTGCTTAGTTGTTCCTGCTACAGGGTTCTTATGAGCTGTTGTGTTTTTTTTTTTTTTCCCCTGAGAATCTCTCTCCTTCTTTCCCCTTGCTATTTCAACTTGTTTTTCCATTCCATATAAAAAATCTATCTCATTTTCTATGAATACTGAACCTGTGTAGTTAAATTTTGGCTTCTACAGGTAGTGATTGTTTGCTTGAATGTGCACAAAAAGGAATCTAATGGAGATTTAAGCATATCTGGAGTGAATTAAGATTCAAATTTCAGCAGGTATTCATAGAAAACTTTTTTTTTTTCCTTAAAGATATTAAGTTCTTCTGATGGTAAAGGTTTCACCTCATTCATGATTTGTAAAGGACTGTCTGCACTTTATTGCTAATTGTAAGTCACTGTGCAGGCTCACCAGCCATGGAAGGAAAAACAAAGTTCCCAACCATACATCTTCTCTTTGCATCCGCTTCCTCGGGGCTTGTTTTATTTCTAAAACCACAAACTCTAAACCAGAACAAATCAACAAAAAAAACTGCTCAGTAATAACTACCTGAGGCCCTTCCAGCTTCAGGCAGCTGGAAGAAGACAGCAGACCCCCTCATCTTATGAGATATTCTTCGGTACCAACCTTCTCATTCCTTTCACAACACCATCAGCCCGATAACTCCTTGTATACTAAATTGCCCACGACACACTGTTCTTTTGCAACAGCGGTGCATGCCAGTTTATCATATTTTGATGCATATAGTCGATGTTCCAGGAAAAAAAAAAGAGAGACATCACTTTTAAAAGAATCGGTCCCTCAGAATAGGACTCTTCATAACCTAAACCTCATATCACCCTCCCTTTAGATAGCCTTCACAAAGTTAGAGGCTGCAAGGACTACTTTTGAAGGAGAAAGTGGCAGTGCAAGGACTTGCTGAAAAATAGGGAATTTTGTACAAAATTTGCTCCTGCATTATTCAATTTGTAATAATTTTGGGTTTGTTTTTGAAAATAACCAGTATATCATTATAGCCCTTTATCTAACAGCACTAAAGTAGGTAAATGAACTTAAGACTGGAGGTTCATACAGATACACTCAAACACGGGAAAACAATGGAGGCGTATGTCTTTATACAGCTATACGTATACCTCTCTATACACACACATATGTATATTCCTGTATTTATAGATATATGGAATACTTATGGTGTATAAACAATTATATTTCAATGGATATGTGAATCATTGATTGATGCATCTTCTGCAAATTCAGAAATTAATGTAATAAGATTTGCTGAACTTTGTGCAGCAGTTCTGCTGCCCTCTACTTCCCAATCAGGAGATTTTCAAGAGAGTCGGGTCCAAAATACAGGAACATGAATTTTTCCTGGAAAGAAGCGAGAAAGCAGAAAAACAATGTAAGAGGGACAGGAAAGATTTTACAATTAGTGATTGGCAATTGAGGCTGGCTGCTTGTGCTCCTGTATTTCTTGATCCTGAGAGCAGGCAATCTCATGTGGTGGTGCTCTGTGCGAGTCTGCTCTTTCTTTCTCAGTTGTGCAATGGACAGAAACTGAAAAAAAACCCTTTTTTTTCCCCTGAAATTTTCCTTTCTCAGAGTTCTTCCTAGAAAGGGGTTGGAAGCCCTTGATGGATCACGAGTGGCTCTAGAGAAGGCTACACTCTTGTTCAGTTAGCTGGCAGTATATAGAGTCCTCACAAATCACAAGCACTTGGAGTTTTATCTGCCTCTGTAACAGCTGAGCAAATATCAGAGAGATTGAACTTGTGCTGCCATAATTGGTGGTCTAATTTTTTCCAACAAACCATTTTCATTGAGCCAGAAGGTCAGTGCAGAACAGGTTTATGACAGTATATTTATGGCGAGTATGTTGTAAATAAAAGCCAATAGGTTTCAAGGTAGGTAAACTGCAATGGAACATTTTGTGAGCATTGTGCTCTATTGCAAGTATATCATGTAAAACCTGATAGTATTCTACTTATCATGAGCAGTTTAATTGTCACTGTAAAAGGTAAAAAATACATAGAATAAAAAGCTCCTTTTAAGAAAAACAACTCTGGAATTTCAAATCTAAGGAGAGATTAATGTCAAGTAGAAAAATAAACCTGAGAAAAAGCATAAGGTGACAAATAAAATTAAAGCTGAATTTGAACAATAATGAAGTCTTACTAACTAGCCAAGAAGGGAACTACTATATGGCTATGGAACTACTATCTACTACCATAAATTTTCTAACACATATATTCAGAGACCAGCTCTGTAGAAGATATTGATGCAACTGTCACTGACTAAATTGGGTATTTCATTTCAGTCTGAAATCTGGAGGGTGTACAGCCTCTTTGTCTGCTCCCTCACCTTGCTTTCTCTATCCTCAGCTGTGTGGCTGATGTTTAAGTCCAGCTGAGAAATCCTTTCTGCAGTGTTTAGCAGCAAAAGAAATAGAAGCTCTTCAACTCGTCTGTACCTCGCAAAGTGAAGATGGAAGGAGAAAACTCTGTGGCTGACACAAGAGAAGGCTGAGAAGGCACCTGATCATACCTTAAGGGAGAGAGTGAGGAGGATGGGGCCGGCCTCCTTTCAGTGGTGAACACTGATAGGACAAGAGGAAGAGGCCACAAACTGAAGCACCAAAAGTTCCCCAAAAACTTGAGGAGAAATTTCTTGACAGTGAGGGTGTCAGAGCACTGGAACAGGCTGCCAAGAAAGATTTTGGAATCTCCTTCTCCGGAGATCTTCAAAACTCCCTTGGACACAGTCCTGTGTAACATGCTCTAGGTAACCCTATGTGTGCAGGCTGTGGTGGACTAGATGATCTCTAAAGGTCCCTTCCAACCTTAACGATTCTATGATTCTACGAATTTAATGTATCCTCTGAATTTTTTGTTGTAGCACACTCGCAATAGGATGGCTCTGGGACCTGAGGATAGCTAAAGAATAATGTTTTTCTGGTCTTGCCTTTCCCTCCCTCTCGTTGCTCAGGGGAACGGAAAGGGCTTTGTACCATGTGATGAGTCTGGAAGAGAAGCAAGAAGATCAATTGGTAAGTAACTGTATTGCATTGCTAATCCTATTTGCAACGTTTTCTGTAACTAGGTCTCCAAGGCATTGGGTTAGTTTTATAGGCATAATATATTTTCATGGTATTACATGTAATATAGTATATGAAATACAGCGTGTGCCTGCAATGTGGTGGCTCAGCAGGGTCCAAGTTGCTAATAGCTTCACTGTAAGTATGTAACCTCTGCTGGGAGTCTTGTCAAATCAAAGCATTGCTGTTAGCGGTTTTGAAAATGACCGTGTAATATCACTTAAGAGTAGGTGGCCTATTGATTTAAATACGAGCAGTTACATACTGATGGCAGAAAAAGAACATATTTTGATAAAGCAAGAAGAAAAGTAGTTAGGGAAAATAAGTTGTAAAACAAGTGTGTGTAAAACAAATTTCCACTTGCTTTCAAATTTTACCAGTGGGATTGACTCTACAGAAGAATTTTTACATGCTGCCCTTGGAGTTCCTTACTGTTCTGGATTCACCTCAAAGCCATATAGGTGGCACAGATGAGCAGGAGGTGAGTGCAGGGTTTACATGGACATGGCCCACCTTCATTGCCCCTTTCCAAGGTCTTCTGCAGGTTTTGGAACTCAAAAGACTCCAGAAACGGACAGAGCAGCAGACTTCTTCCTAAACTTGAGAGATGAATGTTGAGCTTCAAAAGGGTCTCCTGTGGGTTTGTGCTGCAGACGCTGAATCTCTGGTGAACAGCTTGCTGCAGTTATAATTTTAATGAAAATTGAAAGCTTAAGTGCCACCATTTTCCATATCACTTTTTCCTCAAATGATTTATTGACCACTTATACATGATACATTTTCCTGTCATGAATAACACACTATATATTTATTTTCATGAATAATGGCCACCATTTTAATTGATAGTTTCAGACAGAGGAGTAGATTTATTTCTGCAATGAATAAATCTGCTCTCAATGTACAGCCTGTATAAATTATTTTAGTACATATTCCAGTTTTCCTTTCGCAACCCAATATGCTCCTAATCTTAACAGAAATCAATCAAATGAGATCTAATACATCACTAACCAGCAGCTTCTATAAAGTGCACTAAGACATTTTTCTATAATGTTTTTAAATTTGTTTTAAATGGTGTTGCCAGGAGCTTTCACTGAACCATGGAGCTTCTGACTTGTCTGATATATCTCCCTCTAGGATGTCTGTTTTGGTCCCCTTCAGCTTATTTGTCTTTCACTGACACTCCACCTGTACACATACAACATCTCCATTACTTTCACTTATTCTACAACTTTTCAGAAAATGTCTTCTCACTAAAAACATACATGGTGCTGGCCTCTCCCCCACTTTAGATAAAAATTGGAGATGCAACAGCATTAATAACCAAGAATTAATTCCTGAAATGCACAACCCTGTATGGCATGTGCTGTTTTGCATTCATTCCTGCACGTGACACCAATGCACAGAGCTGAGCCTGTGAGCAGTCTCTTAGCGAGGAAGGTGAGCACAGTTCACAGCTGAAATCCACAGCACTTGCAAACGATCCCGTTCTGATATTAATGTGCAGGCCAGTACGTGCTGTGTGCTCACGCACCACGATGCCTCAGCTGTATGCTGCCTGCTGCACTCTCGAGCTGTAAAAGGACTAAGACCACATACGTTCCTGTGTTTAATATTAAAATCCGAAGCTTGCTCTGAATCATTTCAAAATGGAATTAAGATGTTATGGAGCATGCAATAGGTGCCTTGCAAACAAACACAATTTCCTGAATAAATTGCATTGCAATGCACTGACCCAGATATCTTTACAGAATATCCACCTACCAGGAATCTTACAGGGTTATTATTTATTCTTTGAAGTCAGGGATGATACAGTTCTCTCTTTGTCTTTAATAAGGATTTCCTTATTATATGCAGGTAGGTTTTTCTACAGCTTTACTTCAATCTGAATGTAAACATTTACATAACAGTTTTTACATCAATTTGGAAATTTAAACACTATGTGCCAATATTAGAATGTTTTGACTGTGGCATTTTAGTATTTTTCAATACATTAAGAAATAGGTAATGGGGACACTATCAGATATAATGGTAAAGGACAAAGGAAAGAGTTTTTGAATGAAATGATCTAAATGCAAGCTCCTAAGAATGAATTTCAAGGTATGGCATATATTTTGGCAACTATGGAGAGGTAGAATTCACCTAAAAGAAAAACGTGCTTGGGCTGATGCCTGGTCTTGAGTGAGACGCTTCAAGAACTACCTCCTCAGGTAATTAAATTGTAAATGGCAATATTGTTAGAGCCAGGTTCTACTTTACATCTCTATTCATAAGGTACTTTGAGTTGCTCAGCAGAAAGACACTGTTATGGGATAGAATATTAGAAATGCAATGTATTGAGATGTCACTACTCCAAGTGGTATTGCTTACAAATCTGGCATTCACAGAGGATGTAAAGTATAATAGATGTACAGCAATTTTCTATTTACTGTACATTACTCATAATGCTGTCTTTGGTTTTGTACATGTTTCTTTAGCTAAAGCTGTGTTATATAAAGGAAAAAAAGAAGCCCAAGACTATAAGAATTTGAATAGCTTTTATCTATGTCAGCATTAAAAATGCATCTCCTTTTTCGACTCTAAAATAAGTAAGCCATTTCTTGAGAAAACAGAGACATGATAGCTAG